>NC_133771.1:104033581-104152089 GCF_003597395.2 Chelonoidis abingdonii
GTCTACATTTACTACACGACCACAGTGAGAGATTTATGCTATTACTCTGTCAAAAAAAAACTGAGGAACCACTCTGATCAGAATCCTATACAGGCAAACAGGAAAGACATCAAAAAAGAGTCTCTCAACCGGAAACTCTCATAAATAACAAACTTTCATAGCAAACGGGCTTCACTAAATAAGACCAGGAGATTCTACATTACACTTCACCTTCTACAAAGGAAAAAGACTGACAACTGTCTAATACCCTACTTGCCACATGTGGGCACCAACCGTGGACGCCTAACCCACCAGCAATATCGTCAATTATTCCCAATACTTAATATCTCGAGGCTCACTCAGCCGAAGAAAAAGTCTGTTCTATCTCAGGGACTCTCTTTCTTGCCCTGCCACCCCCCAAACATGATACAGTTTCTGCAGTGATTGGAAGCTTATTTCAACTGTTCCCTCCAAGAATACTTTCAGGTGATAACGCTGAACAGTAGCCCTCGTACTGGGACTACACCAGTTTACTGGCCTCAAGTAGCCCGACGCTAACCTTAGACGAACCACAAGGTGTGTGCACGAAGAAAGTTCCTAATCATCGGCTCTCTTCTCCTTTGTAGTAGAGGGGTTCGAGATTGAAAGTGTGACTGTCTGGACTAACGAACTCAGGAACCAATCCATGCAACAAACCTCGATGCCAACTCTGCCCACATATCTACACCAGTGACACCATCACAGGACCTAACCAGATCAGCCACACCATCACCGGTTCATTCACCTGCATGTCCACCAGTGTAATATACGCCATCATATGCCAGCAATGCCCATCTGCTATGTACCCATGGGAAGGAGTACATAGCCAAACTTTATTTCTCCCCAAGAATAGTGAGGTGCTTCAGGAGGAGCCCATTGTTGCATAAAGTCCAGTGGCTCTGGAAGGTGGAGAAAAGGAAAGGCAGCTTATATCATTATAGCATTTATTATTTTATTTATGGTAGTACGTGGATGCCCAAACTAAGAGCAGTGCCCTTTGGGTTAGGTAATGTACACATGGACAGAGAGATAGTCCCTGCCTTTAAGAGCTTAAAGTCAAAATAGACAAGACAAAGGATAGGAGGGAGACAGAAGCATAGAGAGGAGCAGTGACTTGCCCAATGGCCTGCAGCAGCTTAGCGGCAGAGCTGGGAATAGAACCCAGGAGTATTATTTCATGGTATGAAATAAGCTACTGAATGCATCTGCATATGCATGGCTAGGATAAGTACTAGTGAAAATCTGTTGATCTAGGAGTCCATTTTCCTTCCATCCGACCTCACCTCCATATTGGACATAGTGGGGCTCCTTGAGTTAGAGCTAGTTAAAAAAAAGGAAAGCAATTTTGAAAAAAAAAAAAAAATCAATTTCCACAGATGCCAACAGAACTTCTGGAGTTTGTTAGTTACTTTTGGTTACTATAAAAATAGGGCTGGATCCTGCTCCCATTGAAGTCAATAGGAGTTTTGCCATTGGAATCTGCTCCCACTGAAGTCAGTCTACAGAGATTTGTGGGGTTTTAGTCCTGCAAGTAAATAAAGCCACTATCATGTTTAGAATGCGCACAACATATTTTCTCTTTTCTGTTATAAAATGTTATTCTCTATGGAGAAAACCTTCAGTCCTGTTTCTTGCCCGAATCGCCAGGTTGGGCACTGATGAGAAAATGAAGAGTGATTCCTTTCCATAGACTGTGAATCCTCTCCACAGAGCCACTTTTCAACCAGTGTTACAGCCTTGAGGATTTAATAGGACAAGTCACAGAACCCTGATATGCCCCCTCTGCAGGTATGGAAGGATCTACACAGGAGCGAATCTTTCAGTCCACCATCCCCTTCCTATCCGTATTGCCTTGGTGTGCAGGAAACTACCCTAGAATTCATCTGCACACAGTGCAGGGGTTGCACCCCCCCGAACCAATCCTGTTCACTCCCTTACCAGTTCCGCTACCAGAATCTTTGATGGCCACAGAAACAAGCATAGGATTGACCCTTATGTATTCTTTAAATAAGTGCTATCACTGTAGTTTATTTTCTGTTTTAAAAAGCTGAAACCACTCAAAACTAACTGCAAAACAAACCTCTATGTGTGTGGGGACGCAGAAACATGCAATACGTGAACAGATTTTGGTAAGGATTTTTTTTGATTACATATAGGCCTTATACTACAAACACTTAAGCATGTGCACAACTCAATACTTTAGAATAGTCTTGTTGAACTCAAATTGGCATATCATGAAATGTGTGCATAAGTGATTGCAGGATGCGGACCTATATTTTAAATATATGGCCAAGTGACAACTACTTACAGTAGGTGTTCTTTTAGCAAACTGAAAAAATTAAAAAATAAATATGGTAAAATCCTCTGGATTTTAAAAACAGTATGATGGTATCTTTCATAATTTAAGTTTCTTTTAAAAATACACTCTAAAATTATACCTTAAAAACCTAAATAATTTTTTTTCTTAACTAATGTTATGAATAGTCTATTTTTTAGTTTTAGTTATGTATTTTTACAGAGTGCGCTTGGGGGAAATATTCACTTAAAGAATATGAAAGATAATGTGGAGTTATGCCTTTTCAAATCCAGAGGATTTTCTCCACAACGTACTGTAACCACAGCTTTAAATTAGACCAATTTTAAGCTCAAAACTTTGCAGTGCCTCTTTAGATCTTGATTCTATGAAGGCTTAGGCACATTCTTAACTTTACATACTGTGTGACTCATCCCACTGAAAACACTAAGAGCTTGTCTACAGACACAAATACTCAGGAAGTTAAGGCAAATCAATTAAAGGTGGGAAGTCAAGGAACATATATTAAAGCTCATTTAACCCTAAACCTCTCCTCCCCACTGACTCCACATGTGGATGCTCTCATTCAGGAGTAAAGTAACCTTAATTTGCTGTAACTTAATACTCATACTTTAACCTGTTTAGTCTTTTTATAAAAACAGAATAGTCAGGAAACAAGTTTTAGTTTTAATTTTCTAAGGTATCATTTCAGAGAGTATTTTTTAAAAAAAATTATGACCAAGGAGGATTAAGACCACTCTACTCTTAAGTGAGAGCATCCACATGGGAGATTAACATTCTTTAACTTATGCACATTGATTTCACATATTTAGTTGATCCACCTTAACTTTCCTGAATGTTCCAGTATAGCCATGCCCTAGTATGCACAGTTGCAAACACCCTATGTAGTGTTCAAGCTGGCTAACTCTAGATAGTATCTGGTCTAATGGAGTGCAAGACCACTATGGTAGATTTCATTAGTGTTGATTGTAGTTGTGGTGATTTAACTTCCAGTAAGTTGAACATTTATATTGCTCTAGGTAGATGGGCTGGGAGGGAGTAAGAGAGGTCAATATACAAGCTTTGCCTAGCTTTGGATATAGGCAAATAGCCACATGAAAAAGAAAATTTCCAGTCTTCTCAGTCAGTTGAACTGCACATTCCACTTTACACAGGTGTCAGAAAGGCAACAGATAGTTAAATAAAAAGCAAACGTCTAACTGTGAAGCACTGGTGAAGAACGTCACATTTGATCTATTCTCAATCTTTGCCCTTCACAATTAGGCCAAATTTGGTGATTATTAAGCAAAATTCCCTTGGCCTGAAATGGTCATTCAAATAAGGATCATAGAATTTGACACAGAATAGCTTTGTCTAATGAATTTCATCATCCATAACTATTCTTTTGTAGTTTGCAATTGCTTCAATCATTGCAATCCCTGAACAATTTAAATGTAAAGGTACTATCCAGATTTTAGACTGGATATTGATTGGTTTAAATAGATTGCCAATTATTTATTTTTAAATGAAGTAACTTGTGTCTCAGATCAGCTGCAATTATCAAATTGCTCTGTTCAGATATAACATGCAGCTTTGAAGGAAACTAGAAAGCTGTTTTTCCCTTCTTATTATCTTCACTTTTCACATGGGATGGATGTGACTCGTATTACAGTTAAAAGCACATTTTTAAGCATCCACAGTATTTGATATTTTAGGGCCTCTGCATTTTTCATTCCCCAGAGACCATGCAGAAGATATTTCAAGAAAAGGGCATCTTGGCAGGAGAAAACAGAACTTTTAAACCTCACTTGACCTTCATGAAGCTGTCAAAATCACCAGGGCTACGTAAGCAGGTAAGCTCAAATTTGATGCAGCACGACAGCAACCATCCAAAAAGTTTATTTTAGAGAACAAATGGTAAGCACACTAGTTTTACTTTAGCCATATTCTAGAGCAGTCAAGGTTCGACTTCTTTGTAACCAGGTGGGCTGGTAAGACTTTAAAATATTAGTCTTTTACGAAAACAGTGAATATGTAAAATATTTTGTCCAAAGTTGTACTACAAAATACTATTCTTGATAGTCTCGATATGTTAACAATTATGGTCTATTTTATCTTGCAAAAGAATCTAAAGATTACAATTATTGTCTGGATTATTGCTCCAGTGTACCTTAAATAAAGATTTTTGAATTATACGGAAATTAACTGCCCAGCATGTAGGACTACTGACTCTGGAATGAAGAGCATTTATAATAATATGAGTTGATACATCATATCTTTCAGGCTGCCTTTTTGGGGGGAGGTCCTCCTGTTTTTCTTGCAACTGCATTGTCCTCTCCCAGTGGCATTCTGCTTTCCATTCTAATGGGAAAACAAAAAAGGCAAGCAACTTTCTGCATGAACCAAAGCACAGTAATTGAGGATCAGCCATAAGGGCAAGCTATTTTAACTTCATATTCTTTGCTAAAAATGTTTAATTATGTATGCTGATGTGAACAGATGCAGAGGAGATCTCCAAAATATTTGTTCTTTATCTCAGCTTTTGCTTGTGTAAATGAGATACTCGTTTGTTCATTGCAAGTTATTTATTAATCTATATAGTGTTATCCAATACTCTGAAATGGAGCTAATTCAACAGATCAAAACCATATCTGACTTTCATTCTTTTTGTACTTTTGAACTAACTTCCTCTCCTCCCCCTTCTACACTTCATTGTCTCTGAAGCTTACAAAAAAAAGGTGGGGGAGAGTGCTGTTTCAATAAACCTGGGATGAAATCCTCATCTCACTGAAGTCAATGCAAAACTCCTATTGACTTCAACTGAGGCAGGATTTCCTCTAGGATATTTTGAAAGTGCTAAGTAATAAACATTTGTTTTATTTGAGCTTAACTCAGTTTTAAGAACTCATTCAGTTATACTGAACCAAGTGTTACATTTTTTTTCCCTTTGGTGAGCTGGGGAAACAATTGCTTCACTGCAGTGTTGACAGAAACAATATGAACTGTTTAGGTCAGTTGATTTTATAAAAAATACTTTGTAATAAATGTGCTTAGAATACATGTATTTGAAATAACTTTACTAATTGCAAAATTTACTCTCTGTTATTTGATAATATAGTGTACAAATTTTAGCAATGTTTGTCCCATCTTTTGAGGTGGTCTTGATAAGAAAAGTCAGGAGCATTCATTATAGTTGTGATTGTCTTCTAAACCTGGTAACATAATTACTGTCTGTCTGAAGTTTAGCTTATAGACAGATTTGTCTGAGGAGACACCTGGAAAGTCAGTTACATTTTATGTGCAAACTGGAGGTATGTAAGCATTGCGACATCAGGGGGTGCCAACTTCAGGAACAGATGCTCTGTCTAGCATAAATAAAGAAGATTCCAAGCAATCCAATTATAGCAATACGTACGTGAAACAATATAAAAGGTATGGAATTCTTCAGGTACAGCTTTCCCCATTAGACCATAGTTTGTTTGTATGGTCCACCTATTGAGGTCCTGATTAATCAATACACTCAAAGGACATGCTTAAATACTTTGTTATCTCCTGGGGTAAGCCCCCTGTTGTAGCTAAGATAAAAAAAGGTTGTTTTTCTTTCGTTTTCCCATCTCCTGTTTATCACATGAAAAAAGTGGAAGCTTTAACCTAAGTTTGTTTTTAATAGTAGATTGTGGCAGAATGGCTTTGTTTCACTTGGTTGTTGAACCATACTACTTTATTTAAGCTTTTAAAAACTTTTATGTAGCATCAGGACACACATTGTGTGTGCTGGGTGCTATATAAGCAAAAATGTTACCACGTTTGTCTTCTGTTTTTTGGAAGATAGAGACGAGATAAAATTAATTAAATGTACAAGGTTATTATTTATCATGGGGTACAGGTAATGTACTGAGAAAGACTTATGCTTCTTGATTTGTTTGGATTGTTTTCTGTTGACACTGTGTGGCAGAAAAAAACAGTTTCTAAACAAAGTTCATAATCCATATCTGGATTATGCACAGTATGTATTGTGACCTCTCTCTTTTTACTGCATATGCTGTGCTGAATTCCAGGACAAGCAAGAAAAGAGATATGACACATCCTTTTAACTACACTATTACTTGCCTTACTCATGCAAAACTCCACACTAGATTCTTTGATTATAAATAGTACATCAATAAAGGTAACAATGGTAAGAAAGAGAACAAACATAAAAGCAATCATGGACACAAAAGTGTGACCCACAATAACTATTTAATACAAGTTTATATTCCACTCCAGTTCCCATTATGATGTTACATCATTTTAAACCGAGCTATATTTCCATGCAACTATTTTTTTCTGCCCCTGTATAGCATTTTATGTGAATTTCTTATCATTCTCTTCTTTGACATGCATAAGTAAAGTTATTCCTGGAACTAGCATTATTTGTCAAAATATTGCATGAAAAGAAAAGGTGCTGTTGTTTAAAATGTATACATAAAAAGCTAATGTCAAAGTATTTTATTTTGATAAACATTACAGGGAAAATGTTTACAGACAACATTGGGAGTACCACTAACAGGTATCAAAAATGCTTAAGTAGAAAATTATATAGTTGGGTTGAATAAAATCTTGGATTGTAAAACAGTCTTTTTGAATACAACTTTAAAGATACACCACAGTAGTTTAAGGGCATAACAAACATAAAAAGTAGGAAATCAAGGAAGGAACTAAAGACTTCAGGACACAAGTTCTGGCTGACATGGCATAGCACTTACTATTGTAAAAGTCACACTACTGTGTAGAGATGTTCATTAACCACACACAGTTATTTCTAATGTTATTTATTTTAATGTCAGATGGCATTAGGGTGTATGAGATATTTACTATTTTCCCAATGTGCATTATTTTACATTTAATCAACATAATGCTGCCCTGTACTCTAATGTGTTGGTCTCCACAGTAGCTAATAACAAAATCAAATTACTGTCATCCTAATTCATATTACTTCTCCAGAACACTGAATAATAAATATACTAGTGGCTTAGCTATTAAGTGATATGCCATAGAAAATACCATGGGAGATTGATATTAAATAACAGTAAACACTATTAAATGGGATATTTCTTTGTCAAAACTCGCTCCATCTTAAGAAGCAGCATTTACTATCATTCTTTGTTTCCTATTGTTTAATCAGTTCTTTGTGCACATTTCCTCTTAGTATAGTAAATAAACAAAGCATAAAAAGGTGAAGATAACTCATTTTAACAACAGTTTAAATGAATTTTTAGATCATGCAACAACAGTATTACAAGTAACAGAGAAAAATTAATAAAGGTTATCGTAGGAAGAGCATATATATAACATTGTAAAGTAACAGCTGATAGATCAAAAATAATTTAAAATACAAACCACCGGATTGATAGTTATAAACATTCAGGACAGAAGTAATTAAAATTTTGGAGTTTTCTGTCTTAAAGAAGCAGTTAACCCAACCCTTCAGAGGATTACTGATCTCACTAAATTTATTTAAATTACATTTTGGGAAAATTGATAAAACATTACATTTCTCCATCTACTGCAAATATACCTAGAGCTTCAGGGGAAAAGATAGAAAATTCTTGAGGAACAAAAATTCTGAAAAGTTACTTTTCCAAGGCTGTAAAATATTTAATAAAAGAAATTACTGAGTTCAAAATGAAGGTTCTGTAACTCTACAGAGGTGTGAAAAGTAAATCTCTTCAAGAGATTACCCTTAAGACATTTAAAGCTACAGAAAAGTAAAAAGTCAGACTTCTTTTATTTAATGGAATAGAAGCTAATGAAGGATGAAAACATTAGCTGCTACATTTACATTGAGTTAATTGGAAGAGAGAAAATCTCTCTGGAATTCTTCCCCCCCTTCCCCCCGGTTTCTCAGGTGAGAAAAAGAACATAGTTTACAATAATTGATGGAAGTGGAAGACAGTTAATCAAACTTGGCCCCTTAGGTCCAGTGGGACAATTTTGGGGACGAATGAGTTAATTGAAAAGTTTCCCCAAATGCTGATACCACATTCTCCATTCCTACCTTGGACTATGAGCCCCTGTGGAAGGAGATAACATGAAACAATTTAGGTCCTGATCCTGGAAAGACTTGAGCATATGCATAACTTTATGCATATGTGTAAGTCTTTCCAGGGCTGGGGCTTTCAACAATAAAATATATGGGGCAGGTACCATATCTTCTATGCATTGTCCAGTGCTGGACACACATTGCCTACAATATATAATGAAAGAAGTGAGTTCGTTTTGTGGTTACAGACAACACTCCTATCCCCAGGTCTACCACTAACTGCTGTGTGACTTTGGTGAAATGAAGTATTGAGAGGTTGTGACTGACTCAATCTATTACTTATTTGTTATGAGGCTTCATTGATAAATGCTGTACGGTGATTCAAAATCCTTCAATGCAAAGGGCTAAAGAACTGCAAATATTATTATAAAATTGAGTCCTTAAATTGTACTGCCTGACTATGCTGAATTTCTTTGATCATTTCTGCTTAATTAGGTCCTTAGTGAGTAAAACAAAATCATGTAATTACAAACCACAGGCAAGGCTATTTTAAAAGTAACGGCACAAGGCCTGATTCATTGTTGCTCCGCAGCTTGCATAGTCACGGACACCATTTGCAAAGCAAATGCAATCAGATCGGGAATATTTTCAACTCACTTTGCACTAATGTAAGTGACTGTACAGGCTGCAGTGCAGTGGTGAATTAGGCCACTATAGGTAAATGAGTCTATGATTTAACTGCAGTGATAAGTTAATTGCATAGTTGCTGCACATTGTTTTGAAGACAGTACATTATAATTCTATTGGAAAGAATAGTAACTGCCTGTTGCTGTAATTTATCCCTGTTGTCGTCTCCTGTAATTGTGTTAATTTGTCACCACTGTATGTTTTCTTTATTTGAATCTATAGTTGTATATTTTGTAGTCTGATAGCACACCACATAATGCGTTAAAGGAAAAATCACAACATTGCAACAAAATCAAAGTTCTGTCTCAATCAAAATCCTACTGATATGCAATCTGACTAATTAATTATACTTGCCATTTTCAGCTACATACACTAAACAAATTAGAAGATATTTAGCATTGAAAGTTATGAAGTTAACAATTTTTTTTCTTAGTGGATGACTGATGCAAACCTTTCCTCATTTTAAGTAAAATTAGCATATTTAGCTCCTTGAAACCACCATCCTCAAGCAAGTTCAGCATAAAGAAAATATAGTAGCACTGTCTACGTCTTCTGCTAGCTCTGTCGTGAGCGGCAATAGCATAGTTTTGGCATTCAGTCCTAGCTGTCAGATGCCCTGCCATTTTGTTTGGATGTGGCAGCTGAGTCACATCACAAGAAAAGTCAGCATACTGAGTCCTACTTCTGCTTTACTTATCTAACAATATGCTCTGCTGTTGCTGGTTGGTGCTATGAACATTTGTTATTACATCATTCGTCAAACATTGTCTTCACTAAAGATTCTTTCATTGATGGTCTGTACAAGGGGAGGGGGAGTGAGGAAGCAAAAGACTAGCCACACCTTCCTCCCAATGCAATTTCCCCATCCTCAAATTTTCATTTAAAACTCGGAGATAATTTAAAATGTTAATCTCTGTCTTAAATTCTCAATACATTCTTCAATTCCCTTGTGTTCTGTATGTTTCTAAAAGTAAGTGGAGTCAAAAATAATAAAGTTTGATCCTTATAATATAAAACCAAAGGGGAGAGAGCAGTTCCTGTTTCAGCAAACCAAAATGCATCCTCACATGGTTCTGCCAATGCATGCTGATTCTGCCCTGCAACATTCCATTTATGACAGCTCCTAGCTTTTGCTGAGCAGAGACTGTCCATTAAGATAAATTATGTGATTGCTTTATTATGTGAACATCCAGCAGCAAGCAGGATGAAACTACAATTAAGTTTCTACTGGTGACCAATAATAAGCAGAGTTCGAATGTGGACTTCCCCAGAAGTAATACACTATAAGGTTGTTAAATCACCGCATCACCAACCCCCACTGGGTGTGCCATTTTTCTGGACAAGACAGTTAGTGGTGTAAGAAATGTCTTACAGCCCATGACATCACCCCATTTTCCCTTCTATTATCCTCATTCTCAATGCCCTGCACAGTTACAAATGTTTTTTTTCTGATTCAAGGGAACAGGATACACATTTCTGTGCAATGTCTTGATCCTGATCTGAAAGTGACTAGAAGAGTCACTATAGTGTGATGCAACACACTCTCTTGCATTAGGGACTGAACACTTTACCCTTACAGTATTATCAGCTGAGGAAGGATGTATCATGGATAGGTCCCAAATTATGATCCTGTACACAATGACTATGTTGTACTTCTATAGCACCTTTCATCTGTCAATCTTAAAGCACTTTACAAACCTTTAAGCCTCAGTATGTGCTCTGAAGTAGTTAGATTATTATGTACTCATTTTACAAATGAGTAAACAGGTACAAAGAGGTTAAGACTTTACCTCAAGGTCACACAGATGGAAGAGAAACCAAGGTTCCTGACTTCCCGCCCTCCTGCGCTGCTACTACTAGATAAAAAGGTCACATCTCACACAGATAGGTAGCCACAACATTTGTTTGAAACAGGAAAAAGGAAACATAACTTTTACAATAAAAATATTTTAAAATTTAAATATGGGGTCGGAGCATTGGTCAGACACATTACTGATCATTGCAGAAGTTATTTCATTTCCCCTGGAGAGCATAGATCTCTTGTCCATGGGGTTTTTCAGCTGGATATTGGGTGGTTGCTTCTGTATGTTGGATTGCATTTCATATTTAGAGTTGAAGAAAATTCACTGAAGGGATATTATTGCCATTAATATCAAAATTATAGGGACATTTTAAGCTTCTCCCACCAAAATGTTTGTTGTTTGACAGCAATGGAGGCCTATAGCATATAGTCCATGTTTCTAGGGTTACATGGGTACAGAATGGAGGCTGCGGAGGGCAGCACTTCCTGACTCATGAACTTCTCTAAGTCCACATGAGAGTCATCAAGGTCTAGGCAAAGGAACTTTTCCACCAGAGACTTGCATCTCTCTACCTGGTTCCCTTTGGATGGATGATCAATACATCTAATAGGTTTTCCATTTCGGATAAGCTCTGATACTTCCATTCCTCGTGCAATCACTTTGGGTGGCATCCCAGCCAGTGCAGCAATATTGGCAGCATGGCTAACAGTAGACACCCCCTCCTTGAGCTGATAGAAGAATATTAACTCATCTCCATCTTGGTGGGTCTCCATTGTCAAGTACTGCACAAGAGGGGTGTCAGGAAGGAGCTTCAGCTGCACCAAGCTGTGAAAATTAGTGGAGACAAAGACCTGCGGGCACCGAGTTCCTTGGTTGAGCCAGTGCCTCAGCACAGCGGCCAGAAGGGAGAGGCCATCCACTGTGTTGGTCCCTTTGCCAAACTCATCAATGAGTACCAAGGACCTTTCAGTGGCATTGTTCACTGCTTTGGCAACCTGGTTGAGATCAATCATGAAAGTGGAGAGTCCCAAAGATACTGATTCTCTGCTGTGAATCCTGGTGTAAATCCCATCTACTGCCCCAATCTCAGCCTCTGCAGCAGGGACATAGCTGCCAATTAGGGCCATGAATGTTATAAGGCCCACCATTTTTAAGTACACACTCTTCCCAGATGAGTTAGGCCCTGTAAGGATCTTTATCCGCCCATTAGCCTCACCACTGTTCACAGGATTGGGCACATAAGTCTTTGCACATAGCTCCATGAGTGGATGCCTGCCATCCTTGATGTGGATGCCATGGCGGTGGGTAAAGCATGGGCGGCTATAGCTATTCTCTCGAGCCATCACTGCCAGAGCTAGCAGCACATCTAGATGCGCTGTGTACTCAATCACACTGTTAAGCACTGCCGACTTCTCCAAGATCTTTGTCTGCATCTGGTGCATGATAAGTGTTTCCTGGTCTCTGATCTCACAGTGCAGGTCACCCAGAATGCTGTCTAGTTCCTTTGTCCTAGCACTTCTGTAATGCAGTTTATCCTCTGACAAGAACATGAAGTCCAGGCCTTCAATCTCAAAGTCACTCTTGTCCAACATTGTGGGCAGCCGTGGAATGGAAAGCAAGAATCCAATCAAGGGAATATAGATGACACAACAGGAAGGAATCCGATTGTCCAGGGTCTCCAATTCCTTCCGGGCCACCTCTGTAAGGAAGTCTGAGAGACCCATCAGCTTTCGTTTCTTTTCGTCAATGGTGGAATCCACATTGGGTCTGACAGTGAAGCGGTTTTCTGAGATACTGCCTTCAAAATCTACCACTTTGCTGATGAGACTGGCAATATAGTGCAGATCATCGGTGAAGACCTGTGAAATGGTCTGGAAGAGCTCGATGCTGCTAGGCAGGGAGCGGCATGTATCTCTGAGGCACACTGCACTATAAACTGTCTTGTAAAGTGCCTGCCAGTCACTGACCTTTGTATGTGAAAGAGTCATTCTTCTCAGAATCTGAGGTACATTTTTTATATTCTTGAGGCAGTCTTGAAGAGTCAGGACTGTTTCATGGTTCTGAGCCAGCAAGAAGAACTGTATAACATCCAGCCGTTTGTTCAGCTGTGTAAGGTTCCGGGTGGGCCGCATGAGCCACAACCTCATCAGTTTCTCTCCCCACTTGCACCTGCAGCGGTTCAAAATCCCATACAAACTGAGTCCTTCTTTCAGCCCACTGGCCAGCTTGTAAACAGAAGGATGCACCTCACTTTTAAATATCTGTAGGACACAGTAAGTATCTTGGTCCATATTCACAATATCCATGAGCACAAACTTTTTAAAGGCCAAGATGGGAACTCCGATTGTGCTATCTTCCAGTTCAACTCCGATCCGCCTCCTGTCAAGAAACTTCAACAGCCCACCTAATGCTCGTACCATGAGTGGGCTCTCAAAGGGAATGATGGAGGACAAATAGAGGATTTTCTCTGTTGCAGTCATATGAGAGGGAATGAAAGGGAATTGCCTAGATAGGATCCGCTGTTTGCTCACTTCCAGGCCAAAGTCCATATTGGGAAAGAGGACAATTTCTGGTTTGTCCACATCCCCAGTAGCAGCACCTATATTGGTCAGGAATTTGGCAATGTTGTGATCCTGCTTGGCACTAGTCACTATACATCGAGGAAGGACTTCATCAATCACTTTCTGCAGCAGCTTGAGGTCGTCATTATCAGGCATGTCGGGCATGAAGTAGACTGAGCAGTCTCCTGTGTCATAATAAGTGATCCCCAGCTGCCCTACATACCACAACACACACATGTATATCTGAGGTTGCTCTTGCTCCTCCTCTTGTTCAGGCACAGGTGGAGGTGGGAGACAATGGGTGTTCAGTGAAGCAGTGGTGCTCATTCTAGCTAGTTCCAGGAGCTGTGTGGCTGGTGAAGATGGACATTTTTGTTGGACACATCACATAAATCCCTTCCCCAGGAACTGACTCTCTTCACTTGTCCATTTTATCCACCTCCCAGCTACTACCTGATCCACTTCACTCCTTTCCCTCTCTGGGCCGCCTGCCCCTTTTCCAACAGCTTTCTGCTGCTTGCATCAGTCCTCTCTACCCACACTCCTGCTGTATGCAAATCCTCTTCCTTCAAGAGGTAATGAGCAGGCTGTGTTGAACCACGAAATGAGTTGGATGGTTGGGCTGAGAGTTTGGCTCTAGTAGGCCCCAAGTATCCCTGGTTAGTGTGAATAATAATGAGGAATGGATCTCATTTCCTGCTGTGAGTACAGTGGGCTATGGAAACTACTCTGTAGAAATTAAAAGCTAGTAGAGTCAGCACCTAACTGCCTGCTTGGACATACAGTCACACTCCATAACTACATGTATGGGCATTCGTGAGTACACATGGAAATGACCATTCTATGCACACAGACCCACCTCCATGGGCATATTCACACAATGCCACCCCACACTCACTACCTACACACCCAGCACTACTCTGTAAGCCCCCCCTCCATATGAACTCACAACACACCACCCCAGGTGATCACATTAGTCTCACATATGCAGAGACCACTCCCCGCAGAACAATGGTTCATAACTCACCCTCCCAGCTGCCACTCCCATAGCATAAACCTTCTCCCAGACCTCTGTTTTCTTCCTACCCACCCACCTCACATGTAAGCCAGGCAGCTCTTCTTGGGCTGGGGGCTTAACCTGCCTCTTTCTCCTTCCCCTATCAGCTGCAGAGCATTCCCTCAGCCCAGTTTCTGATCAGGACTGGACCCTGCCACACAGATACTGAGCTGTAATCTGTATCCCTGCCCATTCCTCATCTCCTTCCCCCCCTGTAGCAGGGTGGACCCCCGCTCCTGCCCTAATGGGCTTAAAACAGCCCTGGGGGAAGGCTATGGCTGGAGAAATCAGCTCTAACAGGCTGGGCTAATTGGGGCCAGTGGCTGCAGCTGGGGATCTCCAGCCTGGAAAGCCCCAGGCTGTGGCCTAGCATTAGGCTAAAAGGTACTGGAGGTTGCAGAGGGCAGGCCAGGGGTAGGCCAAGGCAGCAGGTCCAAATCCTCCTTGCCAATGATGAGTAGGCTGATACTGCAGTCTGCCCCAGGGCATGGGGCTAGACAATGACTGGCAGTAGCCTTATACTGAGGCGAGGTGGGAATAGTAGGTGGGGGTTCCCTGGGGAGGGGAGACCCTAAGACTGAGGGGTTACTGCCAGGGGGCAGCACCCCAGGTAAAAGGGCATTGGGGTCCAGGGAGAGGCACGGGGCCAGAGGACAGGTGGATTACTGGCCTGCAGAGGGCGCTCCGGAGCTGGAATGAGCTAATTCCCAGCAGGAGGCGCCGCAGGGGAGAGTCCACTCATCTACACCCTCCCACAGCGCACTACATCCCCTGACCCTACTTTTCTCCCTTCTCACCTTCCCCTGAAGAAGGCCCACCCAGTAACGCCACCTTTCCCCCCTCCACAGATCATACAGCATCCTCTAAACCCCACCGCTTCCACACACCTCCATAACCCTTCGCGGTACAGAGCACCACTCTCACCCGCCCCCCATCCACACAGCTCTGCCCCCACACAGGGCTGTGGTCTGTAATTCTTCTCTAGCCCCCACGTACCATAAAGAGCAGCACTGTCCCACAGTCTGGTTCTGCTCACTCAGTACCTCGTGGCAGCACAGGCCTGTCTTCACTGCTGCGAGGCTGGTGGCCGATCCTGGCTGTCGCTGTCCCTGCCTGGCGGCTCAGCGTTCTTTTGCCTCAGCTGCTCCGTCTCCCGCTCCCTCATTGAAAGTGAGGTGCTGAGGGCAAGGCGGGTGCTGATTGGCTGGCAGGTGCAGACTAGAGGGAGTCTCAGTCAGCAGCCCAGCCTGCTGGCCAGCCAGGGACCCCAAAAGGGAGGCTGAGGAGCCAGAGATAAACATGCGTCTGGCACTACTCTATAATTCCTTCACCGCCCCCATGAAAAGACACTGCCTTTAAATGCCTCCAACATACAAGCACAGTTCCGTAACTGCCTCCCACCCACTCACAGACAAATGCCATTTCATAACCTCACCCCCACCAGAAATATCAAGTTTTGTGCAGCTCCTGTATGGCTTTTTTGCAAATTTAATGAACTGCTATTTCTATTTGCACATAATTAGCACATAATTTGCATATCACCATAAACACCAGTGTATGGTCAACACACCCCGACCCACACAGTAATGAGTGGATGTGGAGTGGCATTAAATTTGACAGCTGTGCCTGGTATTGGTGAGTAGAAGGGTGATTGACTGGAGATACCATGTTGAGTGGGTGCTGTACGTGGGGGGCTGGATATTTTGCTTATCATCTGGGGCTGGACTATTTGCTGTAGGCTTCTGATTGGTGGAGCCTGGTGCAGCTCACCAAGTGTGGACACTTGATACCAATATTAGGCCTCCCATCTTGCAGTGATTTTGCTGCCTCTGCCAACCACTACTGCCTCTTCCTGCCTGACTATAATCCAGCAGAGGGAGCAGAAAAAGAGGAAACTTAGCTGATGCCATAGCGGCCCCATGCAGTTGGAAGGCATAACTGCAGGCAAATGCCTACAGCCTGCTCACACCTTAGCTGCAGGTGTGAAAATCCAGCTGAAATGTCAGCAGGCAGGACAGAGCTGCCAAGTCTGTGTCACATGGCACACCTGCCCCATACATGCTACCTTGTTACAATCCCACACCAAACATTTTCATCAGCAGTGCCCTGTAACTTCACTCCCCATTTGTAACATCTCTGTGCAAAAGCACTGACTCATAACTGCCTCCTCCCAATCAATGCACTGAAAGAACCCTATTGTGTTAATGAGGCCAACAAGTTTACCCTAATTGTAAGCTTAATTGTAAAAAGTATATGAAAGTTTATAAATGTTAACAAGCAGGGCAAAAAGCCTAGTTTCGCTAGGTAGAAACCACCATGCTCTGGTGGCCCAAAGGCATGAGGAAGGCTGCCCTAAACAGCCAACTGGGATTCTCTCAATAGTGGGAAATTTTCCCTGAGTAGAGTTGACAGAGCCAAAATAATCCCCAGTTGTGTAATGGCCCTTTGGGGGCTGTTACAAGCCATTGGAAGTTTGGGCTGCTCTAAGACTGCTCTAACTCATGCTGGGGGCTGAACTGGCAGAGGGTCGGGCGGGGGTGGCATAAAGGTGGTATAATGCCACTCCCCCTACTTCTCCTCAGGTCCTGCACTGAGTACAGCTCAACCAGACCAAAGAATCAGGCACTTTATAGTGTAAAGTTTTGTTTGTTTGTTTATATTTCTAAATGCATTCTAGAAAAACATTTGTTCCAAACAGAATCATAGAAAATAAATATGAAAATCTGGTCTCCTAGTGAAATGACTAAAGTAATTTAATTTTGATTATTTAAAAGGTGAGAAAAATTGACCCGCACCTGTATGAGAATTTTAAAAGCCACTATTTTGGAGATGAAACCCTGTACCGCCTAGATCTTTGCTCCATGTTGAAAAAAAAGCAACCCAATGGCTACTATCACTGTGAGTCCTCTATCATGATTGGTAAGTACAATACTATTTTGTGTTATTTCTTAATTTTATGAATTTTGTTTGAAATTGAAGAGGTTGATAAGCTGTTAGTACTGGGAATGATTGTCTGGCAAATGTTGCAGAGAAACGTTACATGGGCGTCAAATCCGAATTAAATATGGTAACATTTTGGCAGTTAAGCTACTTACTGCTCCCAACCAATGACACATGCCTCAGCACTAGAGTTTCATGCTTCTATGTACTTTTGGCTTTCCCTCCCTTTCCTGTGTTAAGTTCAGCAAGCCCTACAGGAAAGAAACTTCAATTAATTTCCATGTTAGTTCTTTACATGGAGAGCTTGCAGGATGGTGATTTTAACAATGAGTTTGTCTGTTCAGCTTTGTTAAGAGCAGCCAGAAATAAACTTGAGTTGGAAGCAGTGGGCACAGATTTAAAAAAAAAAAAAAATTACAATAATGCCCAGAGCTCCAGTTAGGATCAGGACCTCATTATGTTAGACCAGGCCTGCACAACATGCGGCCCGGGGAGGCTCACTGTGCGGCCCGTGGGGGGATTCTAAATCCGCACACACGGTGTTCTGCGGGCAGCCCAGAGCCCTTTGAATCCCGGCCATGGCTGGGATTTAAAGGGCTCTGGGCTCCCCGCGGCTGGGATTTAAAGGGCTCTGGGCTCCCCGCCGCTGAAGGCAGCCCAGAGCCCTTTGAATCCCGGCCGTGGCTGGGATTTAAAGGGCTCTGGGCTCCCACCCACTGCGGGCAGCCCAGAGCCCTTTGAATTCTGGCCGTGGCCGGGATTTAAAGGGCTCAGGGCTCCCTGCGGCTGCGGGGAGCCCAGAGCCCTTTGAATTTCATCCCGGCTCCGGCGGCCAGGCTGGGGCTGGGATTTAAAGGGCTCGGGCTCCCCTCAGCAACCCCGCAAAGCTCCGGTTCCCCCAGCCGCTGAAGCCCCAGACCCTTTAATTTGCCCCTGAGGGCTCCCAGTCACCTCTTCAGCTGGGAGCCCCTGGCTGATTTAAAATAAAGTGTCACCTCCCCACCCCCAACCTTCCTTTTTGGTCCACAGCTGTTTTGGTGGGGCGGTGCTGGGGAAAGAAGGTTTGTTTCTGCAGGGCTGAGCGGTGCTGGTGCGGGGTGTTTCCACGGGGCCCGGAGGTGCTGGGGGGGTATGTTTCCGCGGGGCCGTCAGGTTTTGGCCCTCAGCTGTTTTCTTTGGAGTAATGTGGCCGTCGCCACTTTACGAGTTGTGCAGGCCTGTGTTAGACGCTGTAGAAATGTGTATGAAGAGACAGCTCTTGCGCCAAAGAATTTACAGACTAAGGAGACAAGTGACACTTAAAGGGTGCACAAAGAGAAATATACTTTTTTTCATACATGTATTTGCTTTTTTACCTATCATTAATTGTCTGATTTTGTATCAGTATTATGGTAGCGGTGGTGCTTGAGAATATATTTAAGGCAAGGAGAGGATAGTGGCCATGTCACATCAGTTCAATTCAGTTCAGGGAGTGTGTTATCTGAACTAGTACAGCTGGTGTTTGTTTGATAATGTGGTATACCTGCCTAGAAAGGTTAAGAGCCATTGGGATAATTTCCATGCGCCAAAATTTGATAGGCAAGACTAATAACAACAGCCTCAAACTGTGTCATGTCCAAAGGTTCATGTTGAATGTTACTATAGCTCTTTTCTTTTACAATTTATAAATGTGGAAAAGAATATTCCTTTCAAAACACTACAGAAATGTACACAATAATAATCAAGAGCTCTTCTTGTGCTTCTTTTGGCAAGATGGCAGAGAGCAGTGTTCCAGCTCAAGAAGAAAATTGTCACATTTATTGGAACAGACCATGACTTACATTAAAGTAGCAGGGAAACACCTACTATCATTATGTATTCTTTTTTAAAAAGGCACCAGGAATAAGAAACTCTGTGGAGAAAGACTCCAAAATTAAGACACTCATCACAGAAACAGAATTTTTTTTTTTTTTACTTCTCCTATATCTTGCAACATTTTCCCCCGACAAATTCCTAATCAAAACAGTTTTTAAAGTAACGTGAAACTAATCAGCAGCCACTCAAACAGGAAAAACCTCACAGGGAGGCCCCTCTACTCTTCTGCATCCCACACCAAAGAATACTGGAGATATTTATGAAAATGTTCACTCTTAAAAAGAGTGAGAATTTCCGTAGAAGGGAAGGACAATCCAGGTAGTGATGTGAAAATCTTTCAAGACTACTACTTCCATCACTAGTAACTGAATGGAAACATCTTCTCTTTGGAACCTCCTGTTCTGTAAACAGCTCTAAAGGAAAACTGCCTCTTTTTCTTCAAGTCTTTGAAATCTCACAGCAAATAAGCTCTATTTTCTGGGATGCTTCTAAGCATGTCCCCATATTATGCAAAACCTTTGAAGTGATGATATTCTAGGTATATTTGGTCCTGACTTAGTGCAGGGGGCTGAACTATGTCATCTCGAGGTTTCTTCCACCTTCTATTTCTATGATTCTAGGGTGAACATAATTAAGGGAAATCTCTTCTGTTTTAAGCATATCCTCATCTAACCTTATGCTTTCAGTCAAGGAGATTTTGGTAAAAGAGTCAAATTTATATATATATATATATATAATTGGAGATATGCCTATCTCCTAGAACTGGAAGGGGCCTTGCAAGGTCATCAAGTCCAGCCCCCTGCCTTCATTTGCAGGACCAAGTTACTGATTTTTGCCCCAGATCACTAAATGGCCCTCTCAAGGATTGAACTTACAACCCTGGGTTTAGCAGGCCAATGCTCAAACCACTGACAGGACTGTATCAGAATTACTCATTGTACCATTTTTTTTTTTAAGTTCTCTGGCTGATATTCTACTTAACACACAATACAATATTTAGAAGTTACTCTGTATAATTTACTATTCTTCTGGCTACCCTCAAAGATCTTACTACTTGCATTCCCAACACTATGCCAGAACTAAAACTGCATTGTAGACCAAATGTGTCCATGCACAGCTGCTGCTACTGTCTCTGAGTCAATAATTGTTTTGACCATCTTTATGCAAGTGCTGGCATTGGAATTCATTGTTTCCTGAAGCAATAAGCACACTGCTGAGTCATGAAGTCCAGAATTTTAATTTTGGCATTGTCAGTGACTTACTGTGTTGTCTTGGACAAGTCACTTCACCTTTCTATTTCAATTTCTCCATCTGTAAAGTGAGGATAGTAATGCTTATTGACCTGTCTCATAGGAGAGTTGCGAGGATTTACTAGTCAATGTCTCTACAGTACTTTAAACATATAAGGGACTAAAATGCTAAGTACCTGTCACCAGTGATGATACTAGGCAATTTTAGTTTGCACTTGAGTTGTCTCTATTCTCACAAAATATAGAAAAATCACTTTTTTTCATATTATACTAGAGGATATTGCACATGGCAAATGAAACACAGTCTGGAGTAGAAAAAGAACAGATTGGGATAGTTATGGTTGAATTATTGGTGACAGCAATGTGAAGAGAAGCCAAAAATGTTTCAAAAGATTTATGTATATTTTATTTACATTTACACATGCATGCATACATATATTCTATATACATGCATAATCTACCTACCTACTGAACGTGGGACAATAGATTATATATAATGTGGTACGAAGGCTTTAATTGGCATGAAATTTGGGCTGGCTGCATTATTTACAAGTGGCAGAGTATTCTAGAATATGTCTCTTCGGCTAAATAATTTGGATAATAAATATTTCAAAATGAAAGCCGTTCTGCAACAAGGATAAACCTATTTGACAGCTGTCGGCCGTGTTGTTGTAAGCATTTGTTTAAATCTAAGTGTTATTTTTGCACTTGTCATTGGCTGACAGCTTTATTATACTAACTAAATTCATAGATACCTTGGAATACGTAAAGCAGAATATTCAATTACACAGATTTATTTAAAATATGAATCTTATTAGAATTGCTTATAAAGCAATCAATCAGCTGTTATTACAGGAAGAGCAGGATGCTTGCAAGTTGGGTTTGACTCAGCCATGGTGTGGTAACAAAGACTTTGTGGAGTGTGTCATTTTCGTGACTAGGAACCAAATCCTTTCCTTTCTGAGAAAAAACTAAATTATTTTCCTTGTAGTTAATTGATAGGGATTACCCTTGCCACAGTATCTCAGCACTTCCCAAACACTAACTAAGCTTCACAACACCCTGTGAGAAAGAATAGTAATCTTCCTCTGAAATTTTGTAATTAATAATAATAATAAATAATAAATAATAATAATAATACATAGCTCTTAAATAGTAGTTTCCATCAGTAGATTCCAGAGCATCTGACAGTCTTTAATGCATTTATCTTCCCAAAACTCAAGTTTAACACAAGTTGATATTTTGATCCCATGCAAGGTTGGCACACAGTGTTTAAGGCAGAGGCTAGAAAAACTAAATGTTGAGCCTCACAGAAAGAAAAACAATCATTAATATTTGAAAATATAATTTGAATAGATTTTTTTCTGAACTGTTTGGTTACAAGAATATTTAGGTATTAAATTAACCACAGAGGGAAGTGAATGCAGCCCTCTACGTGTGACAGAAATGTAATGAAAGAGGTAAATAGAGTTTTTCATATAAGGATAGAGGTCAAACAAAGAGCACTATGTGATTCTAGTTCATTCTAGTCCTGTATATCTACATTTGTTTGAACTTTGTTTCGTGTATGTGGAACAATACACTATTAAGCATCAAAGCAGTATTTACTTTCTGTCAGCTAGAGTTTTGGCCAGCTTTTAGGATACACATATGATGTGGGGAGATCAAAAAAGGGAACTGACTGACTAAAAGAGAAGTCATTATATAAAGAATTACACCGCTTTATTATTACCACTGCTATTACAAGCCCTAATACCTGTCAGCTTGGCATTTTAAAAACATACTGAAACACAGAAAGAATCTGGAAGTATAAAGGCTTGATCTTGTAAGGTGCAGAGGTGAGATACTCACCTGCCAAGCTGCAAACATGTACACAGCAGGTAGCAGATTCACAGTTTGGAACAACGCTTTAGAGAGAAACATCTACTAAGCTCAGCAGAGTGTGCAGGCAACAGTACCAGCAGGCCTTTCTGCATGGGTGCAGAAAACCCAAAACATGGGGATATGGGTGGTGAAGACTAGGCATAGCTACAGCAACATGCCGAACCCTCATCCACAAAATGAGTAGGGTCATTCTTGGAAACAAAACAAAAAGCCCAGCACCGTGACTACCTTAGGGAGCACAGTATAAATCTTTACACACTTAGGATGACTTAATTGTGGGTACCTACTAAATTTCTCCCGTCTCTATACATTGAAAAATGCAAACACGCATAATGTACTTACACAAATCACATAATCATAGGACTGGAAGGGACTTTGTATAAGCTGTGTCCTAGAGTAGCTGTTGGTCTGAGAGAGGCTCTGAGTGCTGCTAAAACCAGCACTTTATTTATATATTTGGATTTCAATACAACATAAAAAGATACCTATACTGGGCTGTAGGTCTCTTCTCTCATAATTAAAGAAATGATATGAAAAAAATCAGTAGAAAAATCAGAACAGCAGCACATTTCTCCTCCCACCCAAACATCAGTCAGCGCACACATTACAAAAATCTCACATCCAACTGCAGCAAATGCCAGATGAAACAGATGGGCTTTACAACAGATTCATCCTCTTTTGGAACAAGTGTGAGAGCCATGAGGCTCTCTGAGTCATCTCCCTTTTTTTTATACCGAAGTGCATCGAACATCTGCTTCTCATCTCAGGTATGGCAGCCTGCCATGGCAAGAGAGGGAGGTCTCCTAGGTAGGAAAGTACCAAACCATTTAGAGTTTAATAGGTCAAAACCATCATCTTAACTCCATCCTGTGGACAAAAGGCAGTCAGAGCAGGTCTGAGAGCATGTGTCATATGCTTATGGCAAGATACTCTGATTGTTGGTTTCTCCACTAGCTTCAGCTTCTGACTGGATTTAGGATTTAGCCCCCTGTAGAATTTATTGCCTAAGTGCAATATAGAGGTGAGAAAAATGTATCATGTTGGCAAGCTCGACATTTGTGAGGAAAGGCCATAACTGTCTGGTCGGATACAGAAGAGGGAGGAAATAAACTACACTCTAGGTCACTGCTGCTATTTAGCTGTCTAAAAGCTGCTGGGACTCTAACCACAAGTTGTAAATTTGGGTTACAAGGGATGGAGAATTGCCTTTCAGTCACGGGGGTTGCAGAACATCTGCAAGATGTTCTGATGGCTTTACTTTACCACCATTATCATCTCACTCTTTATCTCAGCCCACTGGCTCTCATCCCTGCACTAATCTCACCCAGGCTCTGAGAAAGACATTTGATGGCCTTTTTTGGGCTGGATGAGATAGATATATAAAGTTGGGGGCCATCAGTGTACTGAGAACACTTCAGCCTACATCTCCACACTAACTCTCTTAACATTATATACACCTTGAATGAGAGAAATGGCAGAGTAGATACTTGTGGTACCGTATATAAGACAGCCTGGGGCAGCAGATAATTTGCCAACAAAATCCTTCGGCGTCCCTCAGCAAGAAAGGAATGAAGCCACAGAAGAACAATCTCTCTATTCCTACCAGGAACCACAGACATCCATGGTACCAAAGGCAAAGAATAAATCTAACAGTATCAATATGGACACCTGATCCTTATTGATCATCACCCAATGCAATAAGAATAATGTGTGTACCAGTCCCATGTTCAAATCCCAGTTCCCAAGGGGCAAAGAAGTCAGAGGCATCCAGAAAGGTCATCTTGCCACAACCTTTTCTCTAATATTAATCAAAAACAGAAGATCAGATACTGGTTGATAGTCAAAAGATTGTCAATATTAAGAGATGGCTCAAAGAGCCGATACCAAAACATATGTTTCCAGTCAGCAGCCTGCCCTCCTCAAGGGATGCACTGACAAGCTCAAGCACAGTACCCAGTAATTCTCCACTGACTTGCATGAGGCAGGAGGGACAAGGATCCAAGCTAGTTCTGGTATGTGGTACAAGTTGTGGAAAAAGACATTGGTTGAAACCAAAGGAGCGAATATCTGACATGGGTTTGCTTCAGATATTGCCTTGCTTCCATGGCTACACCTAGTTCAAGATAAATCTGATAGAGTTTATCCATAATATAACCAAAAATTTCCTCATACTGGAAAGGACTAACATCGGCAACCAGTGAAGACAGTTTTGATTAAATAGGCTCTTCACCACCCACAAGTGAGATGCTTTGGCTTCATTCCCTCAGCCGTCATTATCCCAAAACACTTATTTTAAACAATCTGTCTCCTCCACCTATCATCCCTTAGTGTCCAAGCTCCCTGAGTGTGTTTTTTACTCCTGCTGGCTTGACTTCTTCATTGCTCATTCCTTGACTATTTATAATCTGATTTCCACCCTCTCCACTCTAACGAGACTAGGCTCATGAAAGTCAGTAATTCCTTCTATCCAGACAACTCAAGGGGTGATCCTTTTCATCCCCACCTTGCTTGACCTGTCTGCCATATCCAGTACCATAAATCACACCATCTCCTGTATTACCTACCCTAGACTGCATGACCTTGGGGACGGCGGCTGTATCTTTAATCTTTGTGTAAAAACTTAATGCACATGTATGGCACGATCTATAAATATTAAATATTAAAATAGTAGAGAGATTGGTTATAAATACAAAATTCCCTGGGTCAAGCTCTAGTAGAGAGTATTTCTTCACACTTTTATGCAGTGGTTCACACTCCTGTGGTGAATTTGTCCTGAGCTGCTGGAATGATATACATGCACTTTGCTGAAAAACTCTGTGCTCTTCTACACAAGAACCATCTGTAACACAAGAACTACGTGCTAACATATAGTGTCTTCACTAAAGCAATACACAGGAAATAAGGCATGAATTTTTAACAGTGAGAGTATGTAACCATTGGAACAATTTACCAAGGGTCATGGTGGATTCTCCATCATAGACAATTTTAAAATTATGACTAGATGTTTTTCTATAAAATCTTGCTCTAGGAATTATTTTGAGGACGTTCTTACACAGAAAGTCAAACTAGATGATCACTGTGGTCAATTCTGCCATTAGACTCTGTGAAGCTATGAAATTAAGCTGACAGCTGGATTTTTGACAACACGTACTAAAAAATAATATTTAATGATGTTCAATAGCTACTTCAATCCTAAATAGCTTTCTGCTTTAAAATGTTTTTTCTTTTTACACTCTAAAACAGGGGTTCTCAACCTGTTTCTTTCTGAGCCCCGCACATGCTAGAAAAACTCCACCGCCCACCTGTGCCACAATAACTGGCTTTCTGCATATAAAAGCCTTAGGGAGTAGCAAGCAGGGCATTTGCTCGGGGACCCATACCATGGGGGTCCCCGTGAAGCTACATTGCTCAGGCTTCGGCTTCAGCCTTGGGTGGCGGGACTTAGGGCCCCGGGCTTCAGTCCCAAGTAGTGGGGCTTTGGCTTTCTGCCTTGGACCCCAGTAAGTCTAACACTGGCCCTACTTGGCGGCTCCCTTGAAACCTGTTTGCGGCCCCCCAGGGGACCCTGGACCTCTGGTTGAGAACCAGTGCTCTAAAAAAACAGGAGTACTTGTGGCACCTTAGAGACTAACAAATTTATTTGAGTATAAGCATAGATCTAACATTATTAAGTTTTATGTATTAAAATTAAATATTCATTATCCGTGGCCATTTCAAGCTAAGTAAAATGTGAAAATAAAACAAACCATAGAAGTGGTAAAGAGTAAATTAGGTTTTTAATGATGAATGGAAATATTACTAAAATCATTTTTATTTTTGGAAGTGTGCCTTTGAAGATAACTTAATACACCAGTAAAAGAGGTAATATAAGTTCTTAGTACCAGAAGGAAACTGCTTGGGTCACCCTAGAATAATTCCCCTACAATGTGATACCACTCAGATATTCCTCTGAGAAAGGTTTTTCAGGGTATGTCTACACTACAAAATTAGGTCGAATTTTTAGAAGTCAGTTTTTTAGAAATCATTTTTATACAGTCAATTGTGCGTGTCCCCACACAAAATGTTCTAAGTACATTAAATTGTCAGACTGCGTCCACAGTACCAAGGCTAACGTCGACTTCCAGAGCGTTGCACTGTGGGTAACTGTGAGTAGCTATCCCACAGTTCCTGCAGAAGCCCATTGGGATTCTGGGTTGAGATCCCAATGCCTGATGGGGCAAAAACAGTCTCGCTGGTGGCTCTCGGTACATGTCGTCAGGCCCCCCTCTTCCTCCCCCTCTCCGTGAAAGCAATGGCGGACAATCATTTCACGCCTTTTTTCCTGGGTTAACTGAGCAGATGCCATACCACGGCAAGCATGGAGCCCGCTCAGCTCGCCGTCACCGTACGTCTCCTGGGTGCTGGCAGACGTGGGACTGCATTGCTACACAGTAGCAGCTCATTGCCTTTTGGCAGCAGACAGTGCATTACGATTGGTAACCATCATCGTCATATTCCTGGGTGCTCTTTTAGCTGACCTCGGTGAGATCGGTCGGGGTGCCTGAGCGGACATGGGAGTGACTCAGCCAGGTCATTCCCATCTTCTGCCGAGCACCCAGGAGATGACGATGGCTTGCAGTCATACTGCACTGTCTGCTGCCAGCCTAAGATGTAAAAGATAGATGGATCAAAACAAGAAATTGACCCGATTTGTTTTGTGAAATCAACGACCTGCTAAACCCAGGGTTTTGAGTTCAGTCCTTGAGGGGACCATTCTGTGTGAGAGTTGTTTGTGTTTCTCCTTAATGCAAAGCCACCCCTTTTGTTGATTTTAATTCCCTATAAGCCATGTCGTCAGTTGCCCCTCCCTCCATCAGAGCAACAGCAGACAATTGTTTCGCACAAAACCAGGTGAGGTGGCGATGGCAGCATGGTGACAAGAGACCCATGGTCATAGACTTCTCACAATGTGCCCCGGCAATGTGCACATTATGCTGATGAGCTCTGCATGAGCTCTGCAAACATGCTGGCCAAACAGGAAATTAAATTCAAAAGTTCGTGGGCCTTTTCCTGTCTACTTGGCCAGTGCATCTGAGTTGAAAGCGCTGTCCAGAGCAGTCACAATGGAGCACTCTGGGATAGCTCCCAGAGGCCAACACTATCGAACTGTGTCCACACTATCCTAAATTCAATCCGGCAAGGCCGATTTCAGCGCTAATCCCCTCAGAGGTGGAGTAAAGAAATCGATTTAAAGAGCCCTTTAAGTCAAAAAAAAAGGGAGATGGTCTTCGTTGTGTGGATGGGTCCAGGGTTAAATCGAGGTAATGCTGCTAAATTCAACCTAAAGTTGTAGTGTCAGTTGTTCAAAGGACAATGAAAGAAAGGAAAGATGTACTGTTTTTCTGCTGAAATGTCAGAATTTTTTTTCCAACTGTTTATGGTTTGTAGAAAGCTCTTGAGATTTGCACTATGTACTGCATGATTACACAGAGATGCTGCTTTGCTGACTGTCTAATCCCTCTGAGGTATTCTAAAATAAGACAGCTGCACAGGTCAGTACATCAGAAATAATATGAACACTGCATCAAAAACCAGTTGTTAAAAGTGCTTTGCTGTGGCTTATATATTATCTCCAGGCAACAATATCCAACAATCAATAGGAACAGGAGACAATTTCCAGAGTTTTCCTTTTTTCAGACTTCAGGGAATGAAAAAACATATTTTTGGAATAGTATAGAACCCCTAAGACTTATTAAAAAAACAACAACTCTTTCTTTTCAGAGGAGATAGAAATCCTGTGTATTGCGCAGTGATGACACTGTTTTAAAACAGAGAGCTATTATATGCTAATATGGCATCCTTATGTCTCACCAGGAAGTAGTTGTGCAGCACAGCATTGTGTCTTATGGAAACAAATATATATAACACCGCATCGCAAAGTAAGATTGTGTGGTATATTGTTGAACAAACAGGGTCCTATCCAAGTCCTATCCATGCTCCTTATTTATTGATCTACATTTGTTCAATATTCATAGATTTTTTTTTAAGACCACAAGGGATCATTATTATGCAGTCTGACCTCTTGTATATCATACTACAGACCATAGAACCTCACTCCATAATTTCTGGATCAACTCCATAACTTCTGAATTAGCATTAGGATTTCATGTCTTTGCAGATGAAATCACAGATGTACCCCTCTTTACAAGAGAGTTGCAGAAACATGGAATTTGTGAACTATTAACAGGGGGTGGGGTTATGAGTTATGCAGAATATGAAGGTTGTCAGTGAGCGTGCAACATATATTTTATGAACTCGACACTAGAGATACACAGGCCAAAAATTTCAAACCTGGGTGCCTGAAGTTAGGCTTCTAAATCCATATAAAAGATGCAAGTATGTGGTTTGATTTTCAGAAATGCTGAGAAGCTATAGATCTCATTTAAGTCAAGTGACTTTTGGCATCTAAGTACTGAAAATCTGTGTCACAGCTTCTTGTTTTCCGAAATAGTAGATATTCAGAATTTTATTATATGTATCCATCAAATCTCTGAGCCTGCTGAGTACAACAAGAGTATTATTGCTGGTTCAAGACTGCATAAAAACATTTTTACTTTGAAATTACTTTAAATGAGCAGTGTAAATGACATAATTGCATTCAGTTATATTTTCACTGCTTCTCAGAGTAAATTGCATAAAATTCTTTGTTTAAATTGTCAGAGCTCTCTTGTTCTAAGCAGTAGATTATACAGCACACTAAACTTTCCCTATATGCCAACTTCTTGTCCTTGGCTTGTCATATTTTAAACACAAATAACTTTGACTTCCATATTAAAAATTCTATGAAAACTTTACATCACTTTAATTAGGACTGCTAGAACCCCCATGACAGACAAAAAGTGTATTTATATAACTTAAATGTTAAGAAACATTAGTTTTAATTTAATGCATTATGATAGCTAGTTGTATTGATTCAATACTGCCATATTTTTCAGGCTAGAATTCCTGAACTTTAGAGCACAAGGAGAGAGGAGGAATAGAGAAATAAAGGAATAAGGCAGCAGACACAAATCCTAAATATCCCTCCCAAAAGTAGTTAAGTTACTTAAACATACATTAAAAAGCAGACAAAAATTACATGAACCATCAAGACCTGCCTGTACAAACACACAAAAGCGAGCAACCTGTTATTTTATTTTAGACTGCATGTGTGGTTATTGACCGTGTCCTTCTATTTCCATCTTTTAGAAGCATGCACTTAGGAAGGAACAATCAGTTTCACACATACAGAATGGGAAACGACTGTCTAGGAAGGAGTACGGCAGAAAGACATCTATTATAGTGGACTACAAGCTAAATATGAGTCAACAGTGTGATGCTGTTGCAAAAAAAGCAAACATGATTCTGGGATGCATTAACAGGTGTGTTGTGAGCAAAGAATGAAAAGTCATTCTTCCTCTCTACTCTGTGGGTTAGGCCTCAGCTGGAGTATTGTGTCAGTTCTGGACACCGCATTTCAGAAAGATGTGGATAAATTGGAGAAGGTCCAGAGAAGAGCAACAGAAATATTAAAGGTCTAGAGCATGACCTTACGAAGGAAGGCTGAAAGAGTGGGTTTTAGTTGGAAAAGAGAAGATGAGAGGACATATAGCAGTTTTCAGGTATCTAAAAGGGTGTCATCAGGAGGAGGGGAAAATTGTTTCACCAAGCCTCTAATGATAGACAAGAAGCAATGGGTTAAACTGGCAGGCAAGGGAGATTTTAGGTGGACATTAGGAAAAAAGGTCCTAATGTCAGTAGTTAAACACTGGAATAAATTGCCTAGGGAGGTTGTGGAATCTCCATCTCTGGAGATATTTAAGAGTAGGTTAGATAAATGTCTATCAAGGATGGTCCAGACAGTATTTGGTCCTGCCATGAGGGCAGGGGACAGGACTCGATGACCTCTCGAGGTCCCTTCCAGTCCTAGAGTCTATGAATCTATGTATCTATGCAATATAGTTACTACTTTTTTGCTGATACATTCAGTTTTCTCCATATTGTAATCGTCTTTTGTGGTTTATTGCCCAAGCTTCTTAGAAGCTAATCTCCAAATACCTCAATTTCAGTCTATAACCTGGATTAGTTATTATCTCAAACAATCATTTGCATCATCCTGCTGTTTTGTTTTAGGATCTTTTATGCAGACTTATGACAGAACTTCTCATGCTTATTCTCTCTTCTAAAATGTATATAAGTAAATCATGCTGCAGAATTCATTACTTCAGCCAAAATTGTTGTGGATGCACTTCACTAAAGATTTATAGTCTCAGCTTTCCGTAGTTATGGAGACAATAGTCCCAAATTCAGCTTCAAATACTATGGTAATCAGTATCTTCTAAATACATATAGTAAATATACACTGAAAGTAACTTCCACAATTTAAATTCAATAACTCAAACATAATAAATATATGGAGATATACCTATCTCATAGAACTGGAAGGGACCCTGAAAGGTCATTGAGTCTAGCCCCCTACCTTCACTAGCAGGACCCAAAACTGATTGTTGTCCCTGTTCCCTAAGTGACCCCATCAAGGACTGAACTCAAAACCCTGGGTTTAGTAGGCTAAAGCTCAAACCACTGAGCTATCTCTCCCCCAACTATGCACTTGTTTCCCAATACCTTGTTTATGGGTTTTTTAACTACTGCCAAAGGCTGCATGAGCACAATCAATCTAAATTCTTATGCCTGGTCTGTATTATGCTGTCTTTTAAGGAAATATTGTTTATATTACAAAGTTTTAGCTATGGAACTCAATAATTTCCAACAACAACGTAGAGAATGAGTACAATAAACTAAGAAACACTTAAAGCTTCTCGGGGATGGGGAGGAATGATTCTGTGTTAGGAGCATTTGAAAAGTAGTTTCTCCTGACTGGATTTCAACCCATTTAATCTTAAATTATCCAAATAATCATCAATTTATTTACTCTGTTCCTTTGTCTCTTCTGCCTTCCTCAGCTTTGGGATTCAGATGAAATAGGGTCAGAAGTTGTGGGGTTGTTATAATGGAATTTTATTTGGGACAGCAGAGGAGACAATACTGTGACTTTGGGAGAGCATTAGATAGTGTAGTGGCAGTGAAGGCAATAACTATTTGCCTCACTGCAGGAAAATGAAATATTTTTGAGGGGAAAAAGATTAAAGGCCCGTGCTAATCAGATCCCTGAATATTTTACCCTTTGAGAATTTTTTTTTAATATAATAATGAACTAAGCTAGTGCTAGTAGTTATGAATTTGTCTATGTATTTTGGGTCTGGCTTTCAGTTGTTGCTTCATCTTTATCTGCCTGCTTTTAATTTATCTAATTTTTTTATAACGGAAAATGAAGGGAGTTGGGGAGCAGTTGGTTTATGCCACATGCACCAATTTTTTCAAGGAGAAATTAGGTAACTACTTTTAATGGGTGGACTTAGCGCACCTGCACAGCAGGCAGACCATAACAGGTCATTCTATCAGTGCAATGAAATTAACAATTTTCTTTCTTGGCCTTAAGAGCTATCACGCTGAATCTTAAGATCTATTCTTTAAACAGGTTCCCAGCCTTGGAGCCACTCTTTGTGCCAAGAAAATAGGATACAATGGGGGCTTGATTTAGCTCTGGGTTATGCCAGCTGCGACAGCTGGAAAGGCTACTGGGGGAGGAGTTGCGATGGCAAACACTGCTCTAGTGTATTAAGAGGGCTCTATCTATACATGTAAATAGTTACTATATAAAGTGCCAGTAGATAGCACTCCAGATTACCTAGCTCTTGTGCTACACTGCGGCCTTGGCTACACTGGTGCTTTACAACGCTGCAACTTTCTCACTCAGGGGTGTGAAAAAAACACCCTCCTGAGGCTGCAAGATACAGTGCTGTAAAGCGCCAGTGTAAACAGTGCCGCAGCGCTGGGAGCACAGCTCCCAGCACTGCAAGCTAAACCCCATCAGGATGTGGGGTACGTGCAGCACTGGGAGAGCTCACTCCCAGCGCTGGTGCTGCGACCACTGCTGCAGCACCGCTTTGAAGTTTCAAGTGTAGCCATACCCTGAGAATGGCTTCCTTTGTGTAACTCTTTACCTTGGAAATCTTAACGTGCCAAGGGCCTGTCAGTGATCAGTGCAGCCAACAAAGAGAGCAGTGCTAGCCACGAAGGAGGGGTAGGGTACATCAGGAATGCACTGAGTCTGTGCATACTTGGGCAGCCCTGGATGGTGGGGTTCCTGTGGAATCTTGACCAAATGTTAAAGATGTCCACTCCTGCCAACAAGAGCTGGTCAAAAAAAAAAAAGTTGTTGGAATTTCCAACGCAAAATGCACGTTTCACAGAACCAACCAGAGGGATCCAGGCTCTTTACCTCTCTAGCTAGGGTGACCAGATGTCCTGATTTTATAGGGACAGTCTTAATTTTTGGGTCTTTTTCTTATATAGGCTTCTCTTATCCCCCACCCGTCTCGATTTTTCACACTTGCTGTCCAGTCACCCTATCTCCAGCACCTAGGCTGGAAGGCTCTTGTCAATTTCCATTTTGGTTCTTTCATAATAGAATCTGGCACTCTCCCCAGAATTTCTGCTGCAGTATATATGATTCCTCATTAAAATGTTATTTTCCCTAGAAAGGCTAGGAAGTTGTCTCAATGCACAGATATATTTATCTATAAAATAATCAAGTTTTTGATCTTCACCTGTTGTGTTTATTTTTCCAATTACCTCTTGTTTTGTGCTGATAAATGATCTCAGGTAGCACTATTAATATACAAATGAAAAGTTCACCCTGGGCATCCGGGAGTGGACTAAAAGCACAGATCTTCGTTTAGAGTTCAGTACAGAACAATACATTAAAAATAAGAACAGATACAGAAAAGATTTTAAAATAATCATTTTGACTATAACCAGCAGTTCTCTCCAGAGTAATATTTATTGTAATTAACAAACAAAACAGAACTCTCTTTCCCTTCTCTAGGGGGAAATATAGTCCCAATTTAGAGCTTTACACAGAAATCTGATATAGATAAATATCATCCATATTTTTTCTTCTTTTAATATCCTGGTTAGCCAGGACTACATATTGAAAATAATACACATTTTTTTCAATAAAATGAGACGGGGAAGTAACCATCATTTCTCATTTAGCAGCATTCTGTGTCCTCTCCTTGCTCTGAGAGCATTTTAGAAATCACACTTCTTCATTTTCTGGCCTGTAAAAATGTCATTGTGCCCTTGAGGGGGCAGGGGAGGGGGAAAGATGAGTGGGTAGAGAGATAAGTAGAAATGTCCAGTCTATTTGACTTAGATGTCTGTATCGTACAAAACAAGTGCACTGGAGACATAGGCTTTTCAGTTCTGTTTTTATAGAAGCAAAAATGTTGTCTTTTAATTAGGTTTACAGTGTAATTAGAATAACTATTGATACTTAAATTAAATTCCAATTTGCACTTCCCTCACACTCCTAATTCTCAAATATAAAGCTCATAAACAAGTATGCTTCTAAAAGAAGCTAGATACGAGGAAGTTTTGAGGGGGAGGTGCTAGGCTATGATAACGATGTAGTTTTTTTTTTTAGAAATCCTGCTAGTCAGTTATTCAGAACTGTCAGATTGCCTTGTTCACAATTCTCATGCATGTCTAGAACCCTCAAATACGAATTTTCAATTTTGTCCACTTTATAGTGGATAACATACTTTTTACAAGGAGTTGTAATGGAAGAATTTTAAGGTACCAGTTTTGCTTTACTCTTCATATTTTACTTCTAGCTTCCTCCAGATATAGGTACCATTTCTGTTAATTACAGTCTGTGCTTCTTGACAATGATCTCCTACAAAAGAACTCTTTCCCCTGAAATTATTTGAAAATGTATTTCTTTTTAATTTATAGGTACCTTGTGTTAATGATCTGACCTGTCAGACAAGTTATACATTTAGATTTATATTACTTCAATTCACCTTTAAAATTCCTGTGACAAATAGAAAGGTCAATGGAACGGGAAAGTAGCAAAACCAGCAGAAACCTGTTTTAATGGGCATTTAAGTAGGAAGTTAATAGTCTAGAGCAGGGGTTCTCAAACTTCATTGCATTGCGACCCTCTTCTGACAACAAAAATTACTTCACAACACCAGGATGGGGGACTTAAGCCTGAGATCACCCAAGCCATGCTGTCCTGGATGGGGGGCCAAAGCCAAAGCCCAAGGGCTTCAGCCCCAGGCAGGGGGCCTGTAACCTGACCCCTGCCACCAGGCTGAAGCCCTCGGCCCCAGTCGATGGGGCTTGGGCTTTGACCCCAGGCCAGAGCAAGTCTAACGCCAGCCCTGGCGACTCCATTAAAATGGGGTTGCGACCCACTTTGGGGTCCTGACCCACAGTGTGAGAGCTGCTGGTCTAGAGTAAAGGCATAGCTGAGAGTCTAGCGAAAGTTTCTGATGAAATTTGGCCAGGCTAGTGCTTGTGTTCTTTGTTTTCAGCTGCAAAGGGCATGACTAAAGAAAATGTCTCTCCATGATTACAGTGGTTGAAAACTGTCAGCTCGCATATGTGACAGGAGGAGGAATCAAACTGGAGCCACTGATTTCTGATAGACATTATGGATAAATCAAGTAGGATTTCACCCTAGTCTTACTAAGTCAATATGACATCCCATATGTCATAAACAGATAGCTAAGGGTTAATGTTTCTTTTACCTGTAAAGGTTAACAAAGGGAACCAAACAGTGACAAAAGCAGAGACCAATCCAGGAAATTCGGCATTTTTCAAAGCTAAGGGAGGAAATTGTTGGTTTTCTTGGTTCCGGTTTTGCTTTCGTGCTCTCTCACTAGAAGGGTCTATTTCGCGCAGCCTTTATCTTCTGTTTCCCATGTAAGTACAATAGCAAAAAAGTATTCTTTAAAAAGGTTGTGCTGTAAATTTGCATCTGTGTAAATCTGGCGGTGATCTGTATGGTATTGGCTATAAGTACTTCAAATTGATGTTTTTTGGTAAGCTGTTATCCTTTTCTATTGTTTATCAATTTCTATAAGTTGAAAGCTGTACAATACCATCTAAGTTACAGAAGAACGTTATTCCTAGACGTTTCTCTTTCTTTTTATTAAAAGTTTGCTTTAAGACCGTTGATTTTTTGTTTCTAGTTGACCCACCAGGAAATGGTGAAGAAAAAAAACAGGAAGGAAAATGCTCTCCTGTTTTAATCCGTCCTAGTGTTCCAGTGGAAGAAGCAGGGGGAAGAGATGAGAGATCTTTTAGTTTCTGTCTTGGGTCTTCTCTTGTGGAAGAGAAGGAGACTCCTCTTAGATTGTATTTAAAGAGTTTGCATAATACTCTCAGTTAGCTCAGAGAGAATGCTGGGTGGAGAGAGGTGGTGGGGAATGTTTATTCCTTGTTGTGATACTCAGAGCGTCGAGTCTGGGTCCCCAATGGAAGTTTGGGGACCAGAGGTCCTAAACCGGAATTTTGCTGGTGCAGGATATCAAAATCTAAGCTGGTAATTAAGCTTAGAGGGGTTCATGCTAGCTTCTCAGGTTATGAACGCTAAGGTTCATATCTGAGTGGGAGAGCTATGATACCATATGAGTAAGGTGAACAAGATCTGGCACTCAATCTGAGACAACTGGAAAAAAAAATCCCTGTGAATAATTCTAGCACTTATCAGGCTACTGCACTTGAGCATTATACAGCGGCTGAAAGCGAGCCTGGGGCAAAGACAGTTGATATTTTATTTATTGTGTGAATCATGGTAAACTTTAACAGGCTTTAAAAGATGCAGTATTTTTCTTTTAGAAATAATATTTACAAATTGAGTGCTTTGGTGATAGTATTGTAATAAATCAGGCAATCGAAAACAAACAGAAGTTATTGGATTGACTATATTTGTATTTCTGATATTTCTTGGATTGCATGTTCTCAAAACATCGGTCTTTTCTGCAGTTAAAAATAAAAGCTAGCCAGCATTTCTGGTCCTCTCTTATTTTACATGCAGGAGGAGTTCTCTCAGTTTTGGTCTCAGGAAACCTTACACAGAGTAGCCAAGGAAATACATCTGTTACAGGCTACCCTGTTCTTTTGATAGACTAATCTGGCCTATTTCTTAGTGGTAATGAATTTGATAGATATACGATGATACAGCTGTGGCAATAGAATACTTTTCTGTTAAAATTAAACAATCCGTTGGCCAACTTCCAGTCCTTTGGAAGTGTGTTTAGCAGGGTAGACCCTACATTAATGGGGGCAAGTGTCAGTGATACATTCAAATGATTCACTATGTTGGGCTCTTTATCATTTAGTGTGCTTTGTGCTTGCTTGTGAGAATTTCATTTCAAATTTTAAACCTAGTTTTAATTAAAAATAGAAAGAAAAAGGACTTGATAACAGAAGGTAAATAAAAGCTTTTTACTTGCAGCAAAGAAGTAATTGCTAGACCAAGCTGTTAAAATATGCTAAAATATATGTGGATTAGTCCCTAAAATAGTTTCCATTGCCACACATCATTCTTAATTAATCTATTTCGTTACAAAGTAGCAGGATAAAGTTGTTTCTGAAATGTTTGATTTAGCTAACGTACTTACAGAAGATTTTTCACTTTAACAGCTTTGCTGCATTCTCTGCCTACAGAAAATTACTCTCAAAATATCAGTTTCCACTGATGTAACTACTGTAGCTCAGTTGCTTTAAATTATCTTTGTGCATCTCAGATAAAATAGAGTTCTACACAAAGTAGATAATGCCAGCCATATTAAAAAGGAAAGAACCCTGAGGATCAACGGTATTGTTTTTTTGATTGGGAATCAAAAGTGAGAAGTGATGAAATTTTCAAACATAGCTATTAAGTATCTGAGCCCAGCACTGCACACATTTGGACAAAACTGCCATTGGGACCTGCATAATTAGGTATAATAAGGCAGATATTGAATAACTATAATTGCTTCTAGATGTGTAAAAGTGAGGAAGGATGATTTGTGGTTAATACATGAGATTGGGATTGAGGAGTTCTGGGCTCAAATTCTTGTTCTCTTACAGACTTTCTTGGACAAATCCTCTATTGCTGTGCCTCACTTGCACAATAATAATTCCTTACCTCACAAGGATGCTGTAAAAATAAATTCACTAATGATTATGAGGCATTCAAACTTTATAGTGGAGGGGGCTATATAAAGTACACAAAGTCTTTCCAATGTTACTCTACTGCTTGGGGCTATATTTTGCCCCATGGATGTGCACTGCCATGGTTATCTTTAGAATTTACCCTGAGCAGAATTTGATCCCTGAAGTATCTAATTTTCATAACCTCTGTGAAACATTGCATTTTTTCCTGTTTATATAGTTATTGGGCAGGGGCTAGTAGTTTCTCATACAAGATGTGGTTTGGAGATAACCAGTTTAAGTTTATTCCATTACAGGCTTTTGTGATTAAATGTGTTTCAAAAAAAAGACAAGGTTTCAAGGAGCTTCAGATGACAAATGAACAGCATCTTACTTCCCCCATTGTGAAATATAGTGCATATATTTATTGACTGTTATGCTTGTAAAAATAATTAACAGTGAAAGCCCATCTACTAAAGTAATAATATTGGCTTAGTGAATCATGTTTCCACTCAGACATTCTGAATATATTTCAAATTCTTATTGAGAGAATTTCTTACAAAATGGCTTTCAGAATCAATGTTTTATATGTAAGCTAAGAAAGTTTTGCCAGGGATTCTTCAGGGATATTTGCCCAGTTTACCCTCTAAGGCTCTAATGCTGCAACTGATAGCGCACAGGCACAGCGGTGGCTCCAGGCACCAGTGCTCCAAGCGCGTGCCTGGGGCAGCAAGCCGTGGAGGGAGCCCTGCTGGTCGCTGTGAGGGCGGCAATCAGGCTGCCTTCAGCGGCTTGCCTGCGGGAGGTCCCCTGGTCCTGCAGCTTCGGTGGCAATTCGGCAGCGGGTACGCCAAATCCATGGGACTGGGGACCTCCTGCAGGCGCGCCACCAAAGGCAGCCTGCCTGCCGTTCTTGGGGTGGCAAAAAAGCTAGAGCTGCCCCATGCACAGGCAGACTGCAATGGACCTTTGTGTGGGTGCAGAAGTCTACCCATGTGCTGTCAACTGCAGCGTCAGAACCAAATTTTGTTAATGCAAGTGTTTTAAATGTGGGAAAATGTAATTAAAATAAAAGGTTACATGATAAGTCCATAGAGTTCATTGCTTGCTAACTTTATGCTGTTTCCTTTATTCTTCAATAATTTATTCAGATCTAGCATTCTTGGCAGGTGAAGTAAACAGGTTAAATATGTATACTGGAGGAGTTTTAAATTTACTGATGCAAAATTTTCCAGTTTTTTTTTTAAACTGTATGAATCCATAAAAGCCACCAATATAAATAGAAAAATATAGCTGCACTACAGAGCAATGAATGTTTGGTACACCACTCCAAGGCTTTAAACTCCACTGGTTATTTGCATATCACCACCAGATTTCACATTCTGAGTGACAGACTTGACACTAGCCATGGAAACAATATTGAAAATTTCTGAAACGTGCTCCAAAACTGTCTTTCAGTTTTATCACTAAGCAACCAAAAATAACCTTCAAAATATCACTCATTCACTCACTCATGCCCGTCACCCCAATTGGGGTATGGGCTGCCAACCACAGATTTCCGGAGTCCTCTATCCTGGGCCATTCATTCTAGTTGGTTCCAGGTATAGCCCATTTTTTTGCCATCAGCCTGAAGGTCACGTCGCCAGGTGTTTCTTGGACGGCCTCTTTTCCGCTTGCCTTGGGGGTATGCCTAATAGGGTCAGGTTGTTACTCCTCATCTCTGCTGCAACCTGCGCCGTCTTTCCTGACTCGTACATGGTTCTCACGTTCCATGTGCCTATGGTAATCCTCCTGGTTGCAAGAAGGGTAATCAGCTTAGTGGCTTCCTCACAGCTGTCACCACCCAGCGTCATGCATCTTTGAGTTGAAGACCCTTCTTTTTCCAGGGTAAAAGTCTCTGTTGTCTCTATTGTTGGCGTTTCTGTAGCAGGTTGATTTTTTTTTACGGGGTGGAGTTGCTAGCCCCACGCCCAACCCTCCTCCTTTATCCTGACTTGGGACAGGCAGCTGGCCCCAAAGGACCTCTCTGGTGGAGTTCTTCAAAATATAGTAATTACCAAAACTCAGAAGCCCCTTGGGTAGCTCTCTGTCCAACAATAATTTTCTGTTTTTACTTTATTTCTCCGAAGTTTGAAAATACACACATAGGTTCCCCTCCAATGCTCTGAGCATTTATCCCATAAATGAAAAACAACAAAGCACAGCCCGTAAATAATTCATCTCAACCTATACTTCCTCAGCCATTTAAAAAAAAAAAAATAAAGAGAGGAAAGGATAGGATTTGAATCCTGCTTGGAAAGTTAACAAAATATGGGTTGTGGTGGACCCAAGTGGTGGTGGTGATGACTTCCAAATGAGGTGCACCGAAAACAGGATGGAGCTGGGGGCCAGGATCAGATTCATTGTGTGCAATGCTATGTCTACGATGGGGAATTACAGGTATACTGCGCACAGGGAACAGGAGATAAGGTTGTTTATACACTAGTTCCAAATTCCAAGGGAAGAATTCTAACACAGCGTACCTCTTCGTAAGTGAGACAATGAGGCAACAGTGATAAAACAGTAGCCCCAGGAATAGTATGGCTACTGGGAAGTGAGGTGGGGGAGTGGCAGTGGTAAGAAATTTTAGTTTACACTAAATTGTCACCCACTTTCCAAGTATTGCCTTTATCTTGGGAGTGGAAGTATAGATGGGTGGCCATGGAAAGAAGATCATAATTGACGCTACCATAATTTTGTTGTTGTTTTTTTAACTTGTCAGTTTAGTTTGTTTCAGTGGAAACTTCTCTTACAGTTTTTTTTCATTAGAAAGAGAATATTGCTATATTGGCTCTGAACAACACTCAACTGTGCCTGCTGACGATTTGTGATGTTGATGTTGTGTGGTTTATACAACCGTTATGTACATTGGATAGATCAAGTTTGTGTGTCCCATTTATTATGTCACATTTTGTTTTCAGTTTAGAAAAATTGGCATCCTTTTGTATGAGATAAGGGGATGGAAGTAATAATGCAGAAAAACCTCTCATTTCTTTCTCCCAAGGGCCATGTCATCCCATTTCTTAAAAGGCATATTTAACATAAACCAAAATGAAAACAGTGCAGAAAGAAAAAACATCAACATTGTCATCTAGGCAAAATAGGAGAAACCCCATTTTAATAACAACTTCAAAAGATGCAGAAAAAGTATCTTCTGAAGATGAGTTAAACATAACCCATTAAAGACAACAAAAGATTACTAAAATAATCTTGACATGGATTCTCACTTTCTTCTTCTTCCCTGTTTATCTACATAATAGAAAAACAACTTTGTCAAGAGGCTCTGCATAGTCCCACTTGCATGGACTGTGGTGCTTTACAGTAATATCTCTTCTAGCAATGTCAGCTAGAGCACTCAGCACTCCCTGCCCCTCCCTTCAGCTTCATGATGCACTGAGAGTGAGTCTATAAAGGGGCAGAGAGCCCTCACCTCCTCTGTCCCTTCCAGTTATGTGCCTGGGTGGATGTGAATTGCTCTGGTCTCTTTAAAATCAGAGTCTCTTTCTACTTAGCATTAGCATCATTTAGTTAGTTAGCGATTATTCTTTTTTCACAGTTCTGGGTTATGGAGGAACGGAAGAAACAAAAGGTAATTGGGTTTCAAGCATGCTTCCTGCTCATCTGTCTCTCTCACATCCAACAATCTCTTGCAGTGCCGCAAGTGCCTAAGAGAAGGACATTTGCCTTCTGGGCATTCAGTCTGCTGAACCCTTATTCCCACAGTCCCCAGGAATATGGAGACTTACTTGCAGCTTCTCCTGCTCAAGGAAACCCTTGAGGCTAGGCCTTTGAGATCTAATCAGGTCTTGGATCCCAGGGCTAAGAAGCCAGTCTCTGTTTCTGTGGCTATCAATGCCAAGCGACTGAAGGGTTCCAAGGAGCCACAACCCCTGTCAGGGTCAGACTCAGTTCCTGCAGCTCCTTCAATAAAACCCTCAAGGCTACTACAGATGTGTGAACCAAGGGCCATTTGGTCAGACTTGACTGTCCCAGTTCTGGAAAAAGGGGCAAGAGACAAGTTGGCTACCTTCATTGGTGCTGCACCTCATGCCTAAGGTTATAAGTATGTCACAGAGGTTGCGGAAGTCACGGATTCCGTGACTTTCTGCAAGCTCCGTGACATTGGGGCCCCACAGCAGCCCAGCCCTGCAGGGCAGCAGAGGGATCCCCCAGAGTTCCCCAGCTCTGCAGGGGATTCCGCCAGAGCTTTCCAGCCACTCCCACTGGTGGCACTGGGGGATTCCCCCCTCAGCTTCCAGCCACTGGGCAGGGGTGAGGGGCCATAGCTCCCTGCCACTGCATGCAGCAGGGCAGGGTGCTGGACTCCCGTCCATCTCCATTGTCTCAGGGATGTTTTTCTGAAAAGTCATGGACAGATCATGGCTTCCATGAATTTTTCGTTATTGCCCGTGACCTGTCCATGACTTTTACTGCAAATATCCATGACGAAATTGTAGCCTTACTCATACCTCCAGTTACCAGAACACAATTAAACCCCCTCCAGCTGCAGGGTCAGGGTTGGTTCTGACTTCCACTTCTGGATCCAGGAAGATGGAATTGATTGGGTTCGGTTCTGTCCATCACGGCATCAAAGAAAAAGAGGCACAGAGACAACATGGCCACTGTTAGCAGTGCAGTTCCTGTGCAGAACTGTCAGATCCATCTGATTCTGACAGGACTGCGATGGTTCCAAAATGGAGATCCAGTCCACCCCTGGCTTCAACAGCAAAGGGCGATGGACATACTCAGATCTGACCTCCCCAACTCCATGTCACCAGATCTGTCACTGATTCCTGGGCCAGTTATGGCCGCATCTTCAGTCCTGGAGAGTTCTGTCACAGGAACAGTCCAGGCTCGCCTTACGGCTCTGCTTGATTCGTCAGTTCCGAGTGGGGGAAAGTTTCCAAAAGGAGGTATGTGTCTCTGGTACCAAAATCTTCTTCCTCATTCACTGTTAGGAAGAAGAGGCCAAAAGATGTTGCTGGGCTGAACACTCTATTCTTCCTCCTAGGACCCGAACATGGTCCCAAGACCTGGATCTCTGTACTTCCATTCAGATCTGCTACTGTCCCTGGAATACTCTATCTCTGCTCCAGACCTGGACCCTTACCAGGAAGAAGAGAGAATAAGAATGCTCAGTTTGTATCACCCTATGGTCCTCCTCCTGCAGGCATATTCCCAAACCCTGGGGGGACTGGCAATCCTGGGATATGTGGTCTTACTGGAGACCACCCTGCGAATTTTCCAATTTACCTCTCCATCCACTTGGAGGGTATGTGTCATCTGTTAAAGATCTGACAGTCCAGAGATCATTGGATCCGGCTCCTTTGGATCTGGATCTCCACTTTAAAATCTTCCTGCAGTGCCTGTAGAAGAGACATCTCACCGAGTGTTTGATATCTTTGGTGCTACTGAAAGAAGTAGAATATTCCTACCAATTTTGGATGGCTTGCTGCAACTTGCTAAATCTGCATGGCCCATGCCTGCTTCTTGTCAGCCTGTTTCTAAAAGCTGACAAGCAGTATCAGATAGTATCTGAGAGGTTCTCCTACTCCCATAACCACCCTGCCCCTAATTTGCTTGCTGGTGGTTGCAACCAGTAACAGGGCTAGATCAGGTCTACTGCAGTCCAACCCAGTGGATAAAGAAGGGAAAAAGATTGATTCATTGGGGAGAAAGGTGTTTCTTGTCATTGTTCCTTGGTATTATGGTGGCGATATTATCATCAGGCAGTCATGGCCCATTACCAGTTCCATTATGGGAAAAGATGACATTTTTACAGGACTTGCAGGATGATGACTGGCAAATGTGATCTTAATGGAGGGACCGAGCATGGCCAAACATTCACTCAGGGCTTCTTCTGACCCTCTGGTGTGACCATCAAGGGACATGCATGGCTCTGTTCCTCCTCTGCGATTACGGACACTGGATTTAAACTGGAGGATATTTCTTTTGAAGAGGAAGGTCTTCTCAGTGAAAAGACAGATGAATTACTGGGAAAACTAAAAGGACAAACGAGATGCCTCGCTCTCTGGATAGGATTCCATCTACTAGAAGGAGGCCCTCCATGCCCTACTTTCTGATGCCAGATGCATTCCTTTCCTGAGCCATCATCATCATATTTTCCATCAATCAAGAACATCAGCAGTTCCAGCAGCCTGCACCTCCTAGAGTCAGTACAAAAGAGGCCTTTCAAATCTAGGCCGAAATCTGGACAAGTTTCTGCCTCATCAGTGTCTTCATCTCAGAAGAACAAGTCTCAGTTTTGACTAGAAGATTGGAAGTCAAGATCTAGCCAATCAGGACAAATCTACCCTTTCTTTGGGAACAGGCTAGCCCACCACATCAACAAATGGAGACAAATTACATCAGACCAATGGGTTCTAGAGATTGTAGAAAACATCTATGGCCCGCAATTCAACACATTCCCTTCCCCCACCTGCTCCTCCCCTCTTCAGGGACCTCTCTCATGAGACTATTCTTCTTGCAGAAGTGGAAAAGTTGCTTCTGTTGGGAGCACTTATGGAGGTTCCCAAATTGCTGAGGGGACAGAGCTTATATTCCCAATACTTTCTGGTGCAGAAAAAGGATTGGGGGAGCAGTTTATCTGATATCAGACTTAAGGAACTTGAACAAGTACATTCAAAGGCTTCCGTTTTGAATATTGACTTTGGCCACCATACTCCCTTTGCTGTTGGTCATGGATTGTTTTGTATCTCTTGATCTAAAGGATGCCTATTTTCATATTTCAATTCATCACAAGTACTTTCGATTTGTGGACATTTCCAGTGCAAGGTGCTTCTATTTGGCCTCTCCATGGTGCCCAGAATTTTTACAGAGTGCCTGTCCATGATAGTGGCTCACCTTAGGGATAAAACAAAAATATCCTGATTCCTATTTTGAAAACTGGCTACTGAAGGCTGCTGTGTGCAAGGACCTGTTAAGAAATACTGCTTACATAACCAATCTCTCTTTAGATCTTGAGCTTCTTCTCAACCACTAAAAGTCAATTATCTGTCCTACTCAGAGGATCCCTTGTACAGGCTTCGTACTGGACTCTGTGGAATGGAAAGCTTTTCTCCCAGAGGACAGGCTTTTCAAAATAAGACAGTATATGTTAAATATCTGGCAGCATCCCACTCAGAGGATGGAATCTCTTTTGGGTCTCATGGGACTTATGGCAGCCACTATTTTTGTGACTCTGCACATTTGAGAAACAGACTTAAGCTGCATTTGCATATGTCTCAGGTCAAAACAGACCAAGTTGGCCAGCTTTCAGAGGCATGTTGATCACCGTGCCTCAGAACTTTATAGTCTGTCTAGAATGGTTGTCAGTCAAAGCAAATGCCTTCAAGGGTTCAATCCTCCAGGTCCATCCCTGACAGTAATGTCAAATGCATCCAGTAGCAGCTTGGGGGGGGTGGGGTGGATACATCTAAATCATTTGCAAGTTCAAGGGCACTAGTTATCTTAGGAGAGCACCCTGCACATAAACGTATTGGTGTTAACAGCTGTTCGTCTAGCTCTAAGGTTGTTCCTCATCTGCAGGGAAGAGTTGTGCAAGTGGTGACGGACAATACATCAGTGATGTATTACATCAACAGGCAGGGGTGTGCTCACTCTGCTCTCCGGTGTGCAGAGACTGAAAGTCTATAGCGCTGGTGTATCCTTCATGACATTTATCCTAGGGCCGTGAATCTGGCAGAGGAAAGCAATGTAGTTGTAGATTGGCTCAGCAGAGACAGCTCTCAGATGCATGAATGTTGCCAAGAGAATCTGTTGGGTTTGGACCCTATTTTCCAGATAGGATTGAACAGATGTGGACCTGTTTGCAATGAAGTCCAACAAAAAGCGTTGCCTATTCTGTTCCAGAGCGGGCAAGGACAGTCAATCTCTGTCAGATACCTTCCTTCTGCACTGGAGGACAGAGCTGATGTATGCCTTTCCTCTGATCCAGAAGGTAGTAGAAAAATATGTCAGAACACAGCAAGGATGATTCTCTTTGCTCTGGCTTTGCCACAACAATGGCTTACCAATTTCCTTCAGCTGTCCAGCAGAGTCTTTATGCATCTTCCACTGTCTCCAGATCTCCTGTCTCAACGGGAGGGAAAGATCTTTCATGCAGACACACTGTCTTGTCACTTGACAGCATGGACAGTCGGTCTTTGACCCTGTCAGTACTTGAGCAGTCATACTCTTCATATGTAGTGGTACTAATTAATTCTAGAAAATAGGCTACTAGGTGCTGTTATCATTTAAAGTGGACAAGATTCCAGACTTTGAGGAGGAGAAAAACTGATTGCCCTGTATCTGCTTGTATTCTTTGCATTCTGGAATACTTCATATACAGGGTTATTTAACTCATCATTAAAAGTTCACTTGACAATCATCTCCATATATCATACTCCAGTTGATGGTGGATCACTTCTTATTGTTTGGCTAAGGATTTATGAAAGGTTTATCAAATGTGTGTCCCTCTGTCAGAAATCCTGTCCCTTCCTGAAATCTGTTTGGTATTGGCCATGTTGGTAGAATCACCTTTTTGAATCTTTGGCTGAGTGTACTATCATTTCTCTCTCAAAACAGCTTTCATTGTTGCCATCACGTCAGCTAGGAGAGTGAGTAAATTGAATGTCTTATGGCTTATCCACCTTTCACTTCTTTTCATAAGAACAAGGTAGTCCTCAGACCTGATACCAGATTTTTACCTAAAGTGGTGTCTGATTTCCATGTTAATCAGAACATTAATTTGACAAGTTAGGAAAACCTGGGGAAACCCTAAAACTTCAATGGGGAGAATCAGTACTACATAGTTTAGATGTTAGAATGACCCTCTCTCCTATTACTTGGAAAGAATTAAAAGTTTTTGTACATCACCTAGATTGTTTGTATTTTATGTCAAGAACCAAATGGAGTATATGGTCTCTTCAAAGACTATTTCTCGGCAGATTAAACAACATATTGCTGAATGTTATACAGTGGCAAAAGTTTCCGTATATTGCTGTGATTCAATCACATTTCACTGGAGCTGCTTCCTTCACCTGAGGCAGGTACCAGTGGATTCAAGTTGCGAGACTAATCTGGACTTTGGTGCTTCCCACCTGCCTTCCCCTCTCTGTCAGAGTCCTTACTGCTTTGTGTCTCTGACTTTAGGGTGGAAGGACCTGAGGTTGTGAAGGAGTTCTGCCCCTTTATAGCCTTGTCTTCAGTGCGTCCTGAGGTTAGGGGTAGGTGGCGTGGGGAGGTGCAGAGTGTTCCTGTTGATGCTATTAGAAGAGGTTTTACTGTAAAACACCACAGGGTGGCACAGTACCCATAAACGTGAATACGCAGAGCCACCTTCAAGAATTCCAGTTGCAGGTAAGTAACCTTCATTTATCATTTCAATATATACAATAAATAGGGGAGAGGGAAAGTATTTTCTTTGATCTTTTAAAGCTTATTTAATAGCATCACAATGATTGAGTTTTTAAAAAAATGAAGATAAATGAGCAAGATTCCAACACATTCTTCAGTTTATTTTTAAAATATTTCTAAATCAAACCCCAGAATTTTACTTTGCACTTCTCCAAGTTGTTTACACAAAGAGAGGAAACTCTCCCTAATTAAGTCCTCCCAAAATGGATATTGGTCAGATTAATTCTCAGTAATCTATTATGAGACTTTACCAGCAATCTCTCACCTCCAATTCCTTGGTAAAATAATTGAGAATTTAGGGGGAAACCAACCTATGACCACATTTTTCTTCAACTGACAGTGTCCTAGACCCCTCACAAACAGGATTCAGACTGAGACATGGTGCAGAGATGGTCTTGGTGGCGCTGATGAATGACCTCCTTCATGGCTATGGACAAGAGATAAATCGTGATACTTGCAGGCCTATCATGTCTGAGTGGGAGTCTGAATTTTCAATCCTATGTTTGAGTAGGTTGGAAGTTAGCCATTTTGTCCATCCTTAAACAAAATTTATTTTTTTGTTGTTAATTTGTCACTTTTTCAACAAGTGGACTCATGTCAAACCCTCTGTTGATATAGGACCTTGTAGTTCATTGTGCTGCTACAGGATGTGGATGCACAGTTGTGCTCAAGATATATTTTGCTCTATAGCCATGTGAATTGATACTATATAACAATTTTGTACATAGTTCTCAAATACACATTGAGTGGCTTCTGCAGCTAGTGGGCTGAATCACAAATTTATGTTGGTAATCTGAAAAATTTTAGAAGGAAAAAATAGAACTATTAGTATTGTCCTTAATTACATCTTACTGTATTTCAAATATGGCCTTTAATTAATTTGTTAAAAAGATATTTTAATCACTGTGGAGGGAAATCGAAAATCTCCCAGTTGCAATTCCTTGATTATTTTCTGATTTAAGGCCTTTCCTTTCCCACCAACCCCATCCGTGTTACTTAACCTTTTGGGTTTTTGTTTTTCCACAGCAGTACCCACGAACTGAACACTTAATGGCCTTATGTAGAAAACACAAGTAAATATTAATTATTTATTAGTGAGGCTTTGACATTACAATCAAAATATCTAGTCCAACCACCCATTGAAGCCAATGGAGGTTTTTCCATGGACTTCAGTGGGTGGTGGATTGGGCTCAAAGCAAACAAAAGCAGCATACGGCCTTCCCAGGTTATGCAAAATATTGCTGGGGCGTTATGGTGTACTGAATGGAAGACATAGAAAAAGCAGATAAAGGCAAGATTATTTCTCTAGAAAGCAGCTTTGTAATATAAATATCTGTGGTGAGGGTTTACTGTACATATGCAATTTCATGTGGCAAGAATCAGGTTCTGTTTTAAAAAGGGCATAGTTAAAATACTGTATAAATCTGTATTGCTGAGTTAAGTGTCAGCATTTGTATTTTTTCCTTACATTGAACCTTTATATGAATTTTCTTAAAACATTGTACAATAAGAAAATCAAACCTTTTAATTTGTACATTTTTGTACTGCATCCTTTCACCACAAGAATTCAGTTTTGTAGTATTTCCAAGAGTGTTCATTTCAATGTGTTTTTGAATAATAGGGGAGGATAGAATGAAAGAAGTCAGGCATTAATTCTTGCAGGTTTAACCACAGAGTGTATTATTCTACTACTTTAGACCAAGCGTAAAGAACAGAAACAACCAACCACAAAAAACCCACCACAGCCTGTGTATTTCATGGTTGTCAGGTGGAAGATTTCCAAAAATTTCCCACATTATTGTTATTATTATTATTATTATTTTTTAAATAAAGAAGAGAATTCTTGGCAACATCCTAAATTAGTAGGTGTTCCCAACACACCTACCATTTGATGCTAACCTTCCTTATGGGCTTGGAGACCTGTTTAGATGGTAGATCCTAGCAGCCGAAATTCTTTTACTTCCCTTAAAAAGCAGATTTCCTACATCTTCCCCACCCTCTTATGTAACTAACACCACCAGTATCCTCAAGAAGAGCTTAAGCCCTTTGGATGAGCTAGAAAGTATTTTGGAACAGCAGAAGCTTCTTTCTACTTAGAAACTGACTGCTTTTAATTATCTCTTAGTTTCGTTCAGCTCATGAAAAGAGCGACACTCCGAGACTCAAAACTGAGATTTCTGCTTGATGGAGCCTAATACTACTGCTTTTGCGCTGAATTGGCACTAGCTTTTGCTCTTAGTGTTCTTACACAGAAGGTGACAGATCAGTGTCAACCAGTATCTCCTTCTTCCCCAAATTTTGTCACTCCAGTTACAGGAAATGGATCTTGTCATACATCCACTTGGTCCTCATGAACAATCCCTGTTTTTGGAAAACTCTCCGCAAGATACTTGCTAATATGCCTTGGAGATCATTAGTATTAATCATTCTTTGATAATCACATTTAGGCTGCCATTTTAACCTTATATGGCAAGAATTATTGTAGTTATGCAGGTAATCTTATATAAATAGACTAACTGGTAAAAGCCTTGTCTGTTTGCTATGACTTCTATCAGAAATGCCCTTGGCATTTTTTAATCAAATTTCAAGAAATGTCAACGCAAAGTAAACTAAAGTCTCAATCCAGTAAAGCCCTTAAGCATGTACTTAACTTTAGACAAGTGAGTATTCCCATTTTAGTCAATGGGTCTAGTCTCATGCTTAAAATTAAACATACGTTAAATTGCTTTGCTGGATCAGGGCCTAAAACATCAGTGGACATTAACAAATTATCATTGACTGTGGCTGCCCAAAGTTCATTCAAGTGGATATTGAGACTTGATATCTACAAACTGTCAAGAATGTTCAGAAAAAGAAGGGTAAACAGAACTGGGGTTACATAGCTTGTCCTAACAGGACACTTGGCTGCATGGTATTGCTTTGTTTAACCAGACTTCTTTCCTGCTTAATATGCAGCTACATGCAGCTGGCTTCCTGAAGAATTAAGACACTGGGCCCAATTTTGTGTTCAGTTATACACTTACATAGATGCATCCCATCAACTGTATCCATGTACCGCTGTTTTTCAGTTGGTTGCAGAGCACAACAAAAATATATTTCCATTGTTTGTGTTATTTCAAACATTACTGTTTTCTTAGTTAGTTTTCTTGATTAGGAATATTTGTTTTCCCTTGTGCATAAAATACTGCATGTTGTCTTTTTTGGCCCTGTAGAGGATGAATGAGACTGGTACACTTAACATTAGTGTCTCTCTTGCTTTGATGACTGGTTTCACTTTTGCCCTGTAATTGTGTATTAGTATTCATGTTTATTTCACTCATGCTGTAGAATATGGATCATGTGTTTTTCCTTTTCTTCTGATTAGGCTGACAGTATCTGCTTAAATAAGACATTTTTAGCTCCCAAACTGAGATGAATCTCTGTTAACACAACTTAATACCTGCTATGATTATTTTAAAACCTCATGGATCTCTCTGCTTTATTTTGTTGCTGGTACTGGAAGAAAGGAATTCATATAGGAACAATATCAGGGGGTAGCCATGCTAGTCTGTATCCACAAAAACAACAAGGAGTCCGGTGGCACCTTAAAAACTAACAGATTTATTTGGGCACTCTGGTTCTCCACTTGTGAAGTAACTCCCTTCTCTTCATGTGTCATTATTTAATGCCTGTATCTGTAATTTTCATTCCATGCATCTGAAGAAGTGAGGTTTTTTACCCACAAAAGCTTATGCCCAAATAAATCTGTTAGTCTTTAGGGTGGCACTGGACTCCTTGTTTTTATATAGAAACTATTAACTTATTGGCAGAGTAATAAACATGCAAAATGGTAAAAATAGTTAAACTGAAAAGCTGACTACAATTCCAAGACCAAGAAGTATTACTCAACTCAAAGACAATTCACTTTTCATCTGGAATGGTGCATACCAGACATAATATTTGCTTTACACACATTATACTTGTTCTGCACAAATAAGTTAACTCTCTCTACACGGAATACAAAATATTCATATGAATCCCTAGTTTGGTCTACGTGGCTTTGTTGCAGATTTTTCATTTATATTAGGCATTAGTTTTATGGCATTTATGTGTTTCTTAAAACAGGGGAAAAAAACTTAATTCCATTAATCGAATAGTAGACTGGTATGGATCCTAGAAATTCTCAGCACAGATTATTTTTATCACTGATCAAATTGCTGTTATCTAGAAAATGCTTCTTTCTTGTTACTCTTACAAAATGCCATATGGCAATAGCTGAGTTTTCGTTTAAAACAGATCATTTAAAAACTTCAGTTAATTCTTATCAGTTACTTAACTGGTATGGTAAGAAACAACTATACACTAAATTCATCCCATGTGTTACTGCATTCCTTACTTAGGCATATGTCCCACTGGTTTCATGCTCTGTCTTATATGCAGTAGGAGCTGGATCTCTCTTATTTTACAGGAGTTAGACCTCAGGCAGTGTGCAAAATCAAGTCCTACACTAGGAAGAGTTTGCCTGCTGGCATCAGAGTAGAACCTTTTTCTGACTAAAAAAAATGTTACCATTCAGAAAGACTGCTGTCAGAGTGGTACTAGAAATTAGATAACCCTCACCCCCCGCCCCTTCCTACCACACCTCAGGGATCTTTAAGAACTGGTATGGTGTTATGGGTTTCAATAATTTTAAGGTCCTTCTTATTTAATTCCACAATATTTATGAATGCTGGGATATTTCAAATGATGGAACCAAGAGGGCTCTGTTTAAAAGGGTGTTTTCTCATCAGAAATAAAATAGACAAACCAAAGAATAATAAATCACCTACGCAATCTTCACTAACTCTTTTTGTAAATATAGATTCTGAATTTGTAAGGATATCAGAGGGCCAACCTACCCTGGCAAAAATGTCTGTTAGGGCCTGGCACACAGCGTTAGCCCTGGTGTTGCCTAGAGCTACTGCTTCCGCCATCGGGTAAGCAAAGTCTACGAAAGTCAGTACGTACTGCTTCCCTCTGGGTGTCCTTCGTGGGAAGGACCCAGAATATCATAGCTATCTCGCTGAAATGGGACTTAATTTATGGGGATTGGCTGGAGAGGGCCTGACCAGATCTTGGGGCTTTCCCACTCTTTGGCACACCTCACAAGGACATACTTGGCAACTCCTTGCCCATCCCTCCCCAGTGAAGACTCCCAATCTGTTTTGGTTCTGTTACCCGAGCATGGCTACTGTGATTATGGTAGGCTTAAGAGCTCCCCCGTACTTTAGTTGGGATCCACAACTGTTTTTGCGGTTGCCATTTTCTCTGGTGGTCCACCAGAAAGGATTTCTTGTATAAAAAGTCCTTGGCTATACAAACAGGGATTGGTTAGAAAAGTTGAGAGGCGGTGGGTGCTCCGGCGCCACCACCAAGCTGTCTGAAGGCTGGTCATTTGCTTTCCTGCTCAGTTTGGAACTGTTCCCTTGAGGCTGGGACAGCCTCCTTAGACCGCTGATGGACGGCTTGGTCCTCTGGAAGCGAATGTAGGTGATGGGGTTGTTTCCGTTGCCGGTGAACGCTCTCCGCTGGTGCACCTGGGGTATTTCAGCTCTGGTTGAGCTTTGGTATGGTTGTCTGTTGCTTCTGCCATTTCAGGCTTGCTGGCGCCCTCTGGCGTTGAGGTTGAAGATGTGGTTGCGATTGCTGTGCTTGGTTGCTGTTCCAGTTCTCGGCCTGGGACTGGGAGTCTGTAGGCGTGTTCGCGTTGGCAGGGGGATCCGGTCCACTACCTCTGTCTGGGTCTCAGGAACACAGACGGGTTCCTGTGGATGGCTCAGGAACAGAAGGGATCTGAAGCTTGCCTGGTTGGCTGCGTGTAACCATTCCCACTCTCGACCCGCTTACCTGGTTGGCCAAGTCTTCCCCAGTAGACATGGGATGGAATAGTTGTCATAGACTGCAAAAAGTCCACATTCCTGACCAGCCTTTGTACTGGACAGGCAGTTCAGCTGTAGGCAAGTCTACAGCTTGTGACATGAAGGGGTAAATGGTCACTTTGGCCTTTGGGTTGATGAGTTTGGGATCCACGAAGGATTGGTGGATAGCTGACACTTGTGCCCCCGTGTCTCTCCACGCGGTAACCTTATTTCCGCTCACTCTCAAATTTTCCCTTTGCTCCAAGGGGATCTGAGAGGTATCTGGGCCTGGGGATCTTTGGTGTGATGGTGGTGTAATGACTTGCACCCGGTTGGGGTTCTTTGGGCAGTTGGCCTTTATATGTCCCAGTTTATTACCTTAAAGCATCTTCCAGCTGATGGGTCACTGGGTCGAGGTGAGTTACTGGAGACTGGTGAGGTGGAAGGATAGGGTGTCTGTGGCTTTCCTTGGGTTGTAGGAGGGGTCTTGGGTTGCCCTCGGTTGTAGGGTTTATTGTCGGTGTGCCTCCTGGGGTATTCATTCCCCTTGACAGTAGCTTTCTTGCTTTTTGCCACTTCCATCCATTTGGCTTTAATTTTTCTCGCCTCGGTGAGATTTTTGGGTTTTCCATCTTGTATATACCGTGTTATGTCCTCAGGAACACCATCCAAGAACTGCTCCATTTGTATGAGGAGGTGCAGTTCGTCCAGGGATTTGACATTGGTTCCTGATATCCAGGACTTATAATTCTTTCCAACGTAGTAGGCGTGTCTGGGAAATGACACATCTGATTTTTACTTTTGGGTTCTGAAACGCCGACGGGCATGATCCGGGGTTATCCCCATTTTGAATCTGGCCTTGGTTTGAAACAGTTTATAATTGTTCATCCTGTCCTTTGGCATTTCAGCCGCCACCTCTGCTAAGGTTCCACTGAGCTGTGACCTCAGCTCTACCATGTACTGGTCTTCAGAGATGCTGTACCCAAGGCAGGCCCTTTCAAAATTTTCTAAGAAGGCCTCAGTGTCATCACTTGCCTTGTAGGTGGGAATTTTCTTGGGATGTGGAACAACAACTGGTGAAGGGTTGTTAGGATTGGCTGGGTTCTGTTGCTTAGCCTGTTTTAATTCTAGGGCCTGCCGCTGGGCCTCCTTCTGGAGTTTTAGCTCCCCCCTGTGGGCAGCCTCTATGGCTGCTTGCTTTCTTTTGTAGGTTTCCTTTTTTATTTTTAGCTCTTTCCTGTGGCTGGCCTCTCTTTCTTTTTCTCTCAGCTCCATCTTTTTTTGTTTTATTTTTAGTTCTTTTAGTTTGTTTTTCATGTCTCGCTTGTGGTCTGCGTTTCTGATTTGTGCCTCTGCTTCCAGTCTTGCTAGCTCCTGTTTCAGGTCCTTGGTAGTCATGGTTCTTGTTTTCTTGTGTTGGGGTGCCCTCTGGTGTTTATTGTCTGAACTGCTGGCTCTCTGTTGTCTCCTGGGGTCTGCCCAGCAACAGTGCCTTTTTTTTCTCCTTTCTAGCTAATCTTTGACATTGCCAAATTAAACCAAAAAAATCACTGTATTGCATGTGTCTTTTGCTGGTACTTTACTCACAACTGAATTCTATTGTTTAACAAAAGACCCTTTGTCCAAAACGTATAATGTTCCATTGCGTAAAAGATGCAAGCCAACTGAGCAAAACTAATGATCCTTGCTTAAATGCAAGTCAAAACTGAGCAGGAGAGAAACAGAAAAAAAAATTCCTCTCTGGCTCTTTAAAACCAAACCCTTTTCTCTGCTTAAAAGCCCAGCAGAGAAAAAGAAAAAATATTCTCACTGGCTTCTGCGATTTTCTTATCTTTATACCCTACCACTGCCAACATGTTTAATAAGCATAAGTCCCGATTTCTGAACCTATCCGTCCAAAAATGTGGGTGCCTGCCATGAAACCCTCCAAGCTTCAATTACAAGCTCTGTGTACTGATAGTGCGCCAGCCAGCCAGAATCCCAGTGTCTGGCGCACTTTGGTCTCCAAACCTTCCCTGGGGACCCCAAACTCAGACTTCCCGGTAGTCTACAACAAAGGGAAAATAACCCCCTCCTGTGGCCCTGACGTCACCCATCTTTCAATTCCCTTGAAATGCAAAACAAGATTCACAGTTCGTTTTCACCCTCATTTCATGAGTCCCTGCAAAGGTAAGGCTTTTGCAACTCTGCACGAAGAGATTTCCACCCCAGTCTTTCCCTGAGACGAGAACCGTAACCGTAGCACAGAGATCCTATCCCCCTGAGCCTCACACTAGAAAAGAAGAACATCCAACAAATTTTTAAAAAAGAAAGCTTTATATAAAAAGAAAAAAAAGACATAAAATGATCTCTGTATAAGTTGACAATAATTACAGGGTCAATGCTTAAAAGGAAAAATAAATAACAGCCTTATCCAAAAAGATATAACAATTAAAATATTCCAGCAAACTACACACATGTAAATACAAAACCATATAAAAACCTATGGTCTCTACTTTGTACTTACACTTGGAAATAAAAATAGAAACCTGGAGATTAGAAATCACTCTCATAGCCGAGAAAGCACAGACAGAACAAAAGACCCACACCCAAAAACTTCCCTCCCTGAGCTTTGAAAAATCCGGTTTCCTGATTGGTCCTCTGGTCAGGTGTGTGGTTCCCTTTGTTAACCCTTTACAGGTAAAAGAAACATTAACCCTTAGCTATCTGTTTATGACATAGCATGCATTAAAGTCTCAAATGGACTTACTGTTTTAAAATCCATATACCATGTAATGTATACCATATGCAAAATGTACGTTAAATCTCACTTTTTGGCTATAGCAGAGAACCTGATCCTGTTTCCATTGAAGTCAGTGTCAAATTCCCACTGAATTGCATGCAGTGAATAATATCAGATGCTGCCTTTTTCTAGGGACTGACTCTCTGCCCTAAGGTTGAGAACTATGACTTAATAGGCCTTTTTCCATCTCTAACTTCTATGACCCTCATTTCTGTGTCCAGGGGAGAAAACACCAAGCCAGTTAATTTCTAAATTGGTTATTTTTCTACCTTTTCTCAGCATAATATTTGGCGAGTGAAGGCAAAGGAGAGGGTATAGCTATGCTTGATTAATTTTCTTTTTTCTTTTTTGAAGTAGCCACAATACCTATATTTTAAATAGCAATAATTCCTTTTTCACTTCTCTGAAGACACATGCAAGAAAAGTATGACGTGTGCAGCATTTCTGTTTATGATAAGTTGCATCGCAGTTATAAGAGCATATGGCAAAAGTAACTTTCTCTCCCCCACCCTTCACTGTCAGTCCTAAAGCAATTACATGAGGCACCAGGATAAAGAGGTGGAGCCTTTACGTTCACCATAGCTTCCAGCTCCCTTCCCTTTTCTCTCGCTCTTTTCCCCACCCCATCTCTCTGTGAGCAGAATAAACACTTTCTTTACAGACTGTAGACTGACCTACAGTTTGTGATTCAGGTGCACACACAGAGGACGAAGAAGAAAATAAAGCAGTAGGTGTCATGGGCCAGCTCTGCTGCTTTCCTTTCTCAAGAAACGAGGAAAAAATCAGTAAGTGTGACTGTTTTATGCAATACGATATGCTTGTGACTGTGTGCTGCTATTTTAGATTGAGTGTACAGCTAGGGAAAGCAGACAGCATTATCTCTTGATTTTTTTAATTAAAGGAACCACTTGCAGAGTCTGGGTAGGGGTAGGTGGAGGCTAGCTGATAAATATGTATTTACACTAAGTTGATTTTTTTTTTTTTGGTAACAAGTAAAAACCAGAAAAACCCCTTGTGTCTGATTTTCTCTCTCATCATTCTGGCAAGCTCATTTCTATTAGCAGATCCACTCAGAGTAAATATCATAAACAGTGCTTTATAACAACAATTTAAAAACTTATCAGATGTACAGTAAGAGACGGGGAGCATTCTGATATTGAAAGCTAACACATTTAAGGTAACACTCATTAGCAATATGTACCAGGAAAGATTTTGTTGTTAGAGTGGTTGAAAGAGGACACAGGAATCATCAGTTCTTTTGTCCTTTATGATGTCATTCAGATATGGAATTTTAAGATGACCAAGTGATGGAATAGTTTCACTGCATCTCAGCAAGCAGAATCATCCTCAGTGTGTTTAGAATGACAGTCAGGCATATTTCCATTTCTGTTTGTAGCCTGGTAAATATACGCTGAATCAGAAATAAGTGTATTTGATTTTCTCATCTTCCTGTGCACTGAATCAAATTAGCTAATTTGTCTGGAATGCTGGAGTTTTAAAATTTGTGATGAATATCATGCTTTCCTTAAGCTTGGTTACACAATGAAATATTTACTTTTGACTTGCTACTCAGTGAAACATTCCCACCCCTTCTGTCAGAAAATCCAAATTTCTGTCACTTTGTTTCTGAATTCAGTTTTAGCTAGGCCCACGTAATTCATGAACTCTGGGCCAGGGAATCCTATTTTCTGCATCTGGTTTATATTTCCTGCTCCTTGTTCCTCAGGAAGCTGTTAAGGCATGGATAAAAACTAAAGCCTCCATCAGTTAGAAAACAAAACTCTACACCAATAATGCAATAGACTCAGATGTCATTCAAACTGACTACTCAAGAATGCAAGGTGTCTGCTTTGAAATATTTTGTATAGGAGGGAAAGGATGATATTATACATTCCATGTAAAAAACCAGCAAGGCAGACTTTAAATCTGTTTCAAAACTTTTTCTGTATCCTCTACACTATTCCTTCATCTGAAAAAGCTGTAAGCTAACAGGTTCCAATGTCCAGTAATCAGCGCATCTATAACTTACAAAATAGATGGAGCCAGGCAACAACTAGAAGTTCTTAACTAAGACAGAAAAAAGCAATGGATTCTTACAATGTGCCTCCCACCCGCACCTGCATGCTCCTCTACCTCACTCTCTTCCCATCCCTCTTCTGACTTTCTCCTCCAGGTACCATGCTTATTATATATTGCTGTGAATAATGATGGAAATACATTTAGCAATATACAGCCTCAAACAGCTTGCAATCTAACAGATAAATACAAGGTGACAGTTCAGGAGAGTCGATTGGCAAAGGACAGTGTAGGATGGCTTGAAGAGAAGAGAAGGGGCACTTGGCATGTGGTACTGAGAGGAACAAAGTAGCAGAGAGCAGCACAGAAATGAGGGCTTGTTGAAATGGCGAGTTAGTGCATGGCACCCTGCTATCTTGCCATATAGATAAGCCCTGGGAGTGGGAGGAGGAGACACAGGGAGCAATTAGATAGGAGGAGGAGAAGAGTAAGGAATGAGAGGATAGTTTTGGTGGAGATTGAGAAGCAGCAACATAGATAGAGTCAGAGTTTTGCAGATCTTTGAAGGTCAAGGTGAGGGACTCAAAACATTTTAGAAAGAGAGGGGAAGTCAGTAAAAGCATTTGAAGGTGGAAGATTTGGTTGGAGCTGAAGGAGAGAACTCCATCTATAAGCTTTTACCTTAGGGCACCATCTCTCTGTCAAAGAGAGAAAGAAAAAGAAAGGACCTTCTTATGCTTCCTGCTGTCTGCTGGCACTGATTCAGGTGTCCCATTACTTCACTGAGTCTGCTCTAATGCATGCAGTTCTTCCTACCACTGATTGACCAGAAGTGCTGTATACGGTAGTGCATTCAGTATAGCTATGCCACAATCAAACAGGATGTTTAAAGCTCAGCAGGGAAGTGACATAAGGAAAATGGCTTTCAAATCCATTTTCGTACTTCTAGCATTCCATCATGGTGGTGGCCTCTTCAAAGAATTGTGTAGGGGAAATTAAAACAGGGCTTTGCATTGCCAGTAAACTACTTTGCACAGCAAACAATACTGAGGTGGAAGTCATACCCATGTAATGGTTCTACATAGAAACACAGGGCACTTTAGAGACAAGGATTTGTGGTAAATACTGAATTACAACTCCACACCAAATTGAGAATAAAAAACCCTCAAACAATTACCACTTGGTTATAAGATTCCTTCAACTGAAGTTCCTTAACTTGAATATGGTGAATAAATGTGCCTCACTAATAGGAGGGTAGGTAGCTCACTGAAATATTTTTCACTCTAGAGATTTTGGTTTAAATCTAATTTAGGCCAGTTCTGAATGACTTTGGCATTAACCAAGGGCCTAATCCACAAGATAAAGCCACTGCAAAAGTTAGCACTCCTGGAAATCAGTGCTCAGGAGATTCCATGGACTGAAACAGCTCTGGGTGTTGGCTGATCAAAGACAAGACACATTATTAAGGATTTGTGGGGAAGTTTGCACAACCACCTGCTTACCTGTTCCATCCAGCTGCAGCTCTCGCCTGCATGAGTGCTAATGTTTCTCTTTGCAAACCCTCAGCAAAAAAAAATGTAAAGCCAGGTTTGTTACACATTGGGCCAAATGCTATACTCAGTTATATCCCATCACAGTGGAGTGAGTGCTGTAGCACTGCTATAACAAAGCTTAATTTGCCTCACTGTGGGGCTTCTGAACGAGTTTCCTTGCCATACTTAAGGGCAAATCTTCTCTGCAACTGAGCTCAGTGCTTAGGAACTCTGCTGAGAGAAGCAAGGGAAAAAATTGTCTGCTTCTCCACTCTTTGCCACAGGCCATAGAACAGAGCCACTCAGTAAAGGTTATTGTAGTCTAAGGCTGCAGTGAACTCCATGGCTGGAGTGACTCAGCTCTGCAGGGGAAGTACCAGAGAAGGCTATATAGTGGCAGATCATTCTGGCCCATGCCCCTCCTCCAGCTTCAGGCAGGGAGCCCCTGTGAAGCTGGGATCTGTACAGGGGTACACAAACTGTATGTGGCCTCCCAAAATCCTGCCCTTGTTTGCGTAGCAGACCCACTCTGATTCTATTACCAGAGAGCCTTCTACACCCACAGAGCAAGAAGCAGTGTTTCTCCCTTACAAGATATATGTTGTAAGACCATATGGTACTCATCCTAGGCTTGCATTGGAGATGCCTAGAGCTCTGCTGAGAGAGAAAGAAAGAAAGAAAAATTGAAAGAAAAGTTATTTTGATGAGTGAGAATAATCATTTTACAGATTAAATAAATAGAGAGTTATTATGATTTTTTTTTCCTAAATAAAGGTAATGGGATGGAAAGTGCTGGAAAATTTAAAAAAAAAAAACAGTCAAATTCTTGATTGCATCTGTTACAGCCCACTGAAGTCAGTGGGGTTGCAACAGGTGAAAAATTTGGCCTAGTAAGTTTAAAGAGAGACTTATGAAAGGGGTAATATATATATATATCTATATATCTATATATATATATATCCCAAAAGAGCCTACACAAAGCACCTTACTGCAGATGCAGCCTTTAACCTGTGTATTCTGAACAGAAATTATACTTTAGCTTTGTAAAGCAGTACAATAGCCAAGCTATTGGACACTGTTTATTTGTTCAATTTGATAAAGAAAGCTTTCACAATGAGGCTTCTCTTAGCACTAATAGGGTTGCTTTCATAATACACCCCCCCCCCATCTCAAGTTAAGAGGCTCCCTATGATATTTTTTTCATAGGAGCTGGACATTGTCTAGATTTGCTCCTGTCAGCGTTGAACATGTTGTCCTATCTCCTTGTCCCATTATCTGTTCCAGCATTAGAATCAATCACTGTGGACACCTGGGGCCAAAAGAATCATTGGGGTAAACCAGCGCAACTCACTGTATCTAATGGACTTGTGTCCATTTATGCTAGGTATGAATTTGGCCTAGAGTGTGTATTTGTGTGTGCGCTACATTTTTATGTATTTATTTATATTTTAGCCAAAGTATCTCAGTGCTAGAGCTGCTTACACTTATCTAAACACTTATCTCAGAGGCTTATTGTCTGGACTGAGGGAGCCAATAGCCCTCTTATCACTCCCCTGAATTCCATATTAATTTGGCAAAGATGTAATTGTATGAAATGTGCTGCATTTATAAGATCCATCTCCTTTTTTACAGTTTATTCTGCCCCGTAGGTATCCGTTGGCCCTACTGCCACCCGACTCCAACTGTAAAACCAAGGGTATGAGTATCTGTTGGGAAAGCATAGAATTGTGGAAGAGGACTGTAAATAGTGAATATATAAAAAGAATTACTGGGTCACACAGCTGCTGTTTTGCAACACAACAGGTCAAATCAAAGTAGAATATGAAAAGTGCTTGAATGCTAAAAAAGGTGTAATTTCAGAGAGTGGCACTGAAGAGCAGTTTTGATTTAACTGGATAAAACAGTTAATATGTTGCTCACTTGCTTTTTAAAGAACAACTATTATGTATGGGGAAGTTAGTGCTCATTGAATTTGATAAATGCAAATACTTATGAAAGTAAGAGAATGAACATAGTGCCTGGGGGCAGGTATAATGTGGATGAGAGCCATACAAGCTTTCACATACAGTCATTTCAATTAATCTCAATCCCGACCAATTACACGTCTGCTCTTTCAGGCCTGGGCAAAAATTGCCCAATTGTAACAAACTATGCACTGATTTTGGGGAGTAAATACATATCTATTGGAGATGAGACTCAATCATTTGGGCCTTGAACCAGTTTCAAATCCAGGATCAAAATCCCCAAAGCTGCATGTAAAACCGGTGTAAATTAAGATGTTGAAATCACAATACATCCATCCCCTGACACACTTGGCAGCTTCTTACTTCTCTGGCCTCCTCCCACACTCCAGGATGATGTGAGACTGAATTCATAGATGCTTGTAAAGTGCTCTGGGATCAGTAGAAGGAAAGAAATAGAGACATTGAAATTATTTCATCAAGGCCAAAACAAAAATCCTATTCCATGGATTTTCAGCAGCAGATCCAAGGTCCTTGTTTTTACTCTACAGCTCTACTTTGACCTACATCTAATTTCCCAAATTTGCTTCTACATCCACTCTTGGGACTGACCATGGGCTGTCAAAAGTGACCCAGGGGTAATGGACCTGGATGAAAGCAAGGACAATTGTTGTTGTTGACAATGAAAGATTTTTGGGAAGAGTTGAGATTCAAGAGAGAAGATGAGCTCTGTTGGAGCCATGTTAAGCTTGAGTTAATGGCGAGTCAGCAAGAAGGAAAAGTTGAAGAGAACGGGTGGCATAGGCTGCATGGAGACAAATCTGTAGTGGATGCCTAATTTGGGGTTATACGTGCAGTGAAGGTATTTGAAGCCATTAAAACAGATGAACTCTCACAGAGAAGAGGTGAACAGAAAGTATCTCAGGATAGTCCCTGAGACAGACAGATGCCAACTCTCACAAATTTGTTTTGAGCATTGCAATATTTTATTTGGAATCTGAAGCCCAACTTCTGGACAGAGGTGATTACATCAGACTCTCAGCTTTTTTTAAAAATAGAAAGCTATTTTCTAGCACTCATGATTGTGGAGAAAAGCTGAAAAAGATGAACCAAGTGCTGACTTAAAAAAGAATCCAGCATATATTATGTGTTTGGGAGGGGGCAATGCTGCAGTGGGAATAGAGGAAGAATAGGAATAACTGTCAAAAAGAGATACTGAAGGAATGGCCAAACAGACAGAACCACCAATAGGAGAGGGTAGAACCCAAGTTGGATAAGATGTAGAAGTGTGCGATTTACAATGTTGAAAACAAATGAGAGATCTTTCTGCAAAGATGAAGCAGAAGCCCTGAGATTTGGCTAGGGTAAAATTGCTGGTGACTGATTTTTTTTTTTTAAATGAAGAGAGCAGAAGTCAGAATTATACATACATCTTGGACAGTGTGTAACATTGAAATGTTGTTTGTTCCTTTAACTAGATTTTGTATTTGTAACAAAATGGTTTTGTGAATAAAGACTTTGAATCAAGTTATTGGATTTGATTCAGACAGTTCTGTAACACTTAAAAATTGGGCTACATGGTGCTATTGCATGAATATTGCTTTTAAAGGCAAATAGGGTAGCAATGCAAAATAAGATCAGTTATACAACAGTTTACGCTATGTTCCAGCAGATTAATAGGATTGCAAATATTAGGCACCTCTCCACATCACTGGCAGGATGTTTTAGCTGTATAACTACAACCTATGGAACTACGGGTGAGTTGAGACATATTTGATTGTCTTACTGTCAGGTTGTTTCACTGATGGCAAAACCAGCAGTGTTTATATTATATATTTATTTAAGGGCACTCCTGACTGTTTATTCCAAAAGGACAAATGAAAATTGGAAGTTGGTTGGTGTATAATCAAAAAAGCAGATTTTTGTTTGACCTAGGGTGACCAGATGTCTCAATTTTAGAGAGAGAGAGTCCTGATTTTGTAGTCTTTTTCTTATATAGGCTCCTATTACCCCTGACCCCCGTCCCGATTTTTCACACTTGCTGTCTGGTCACCCTAGTTTGACCCTCTTGTGACTGATTTAAAGAGCAGCTATAGATTAGTGAAAATTATAGATTCACTAGCAAGTCAAAACTATATATAACCATTTGCTTTGGTGGTTGGGGTTTGCATTATACATCCAACAAAACCTCCACTCTGGATTCACAATTATAGCTATCCTTGTGAGAATGCTCTTTGCAACAATCTAACAATAATTTGCATTGCTGTATAGCACCTTCCCCAGGAACATCACAGAGTTTCATGATTATTCAATCTCAAACATTAGTAAAAGATGCGGAGTAGCCTCAACACCTGATGAGCCACACCCACACATGATTTATAGTGACTTCCACCAGCTAAAAACCTGCAGAGGGCTTCTAAGGTAGGAATGGGAAAGTTTATGATGGCAAGTGGCCGCAGCCTTCTATGCGTTGGGGAGGGGTGGCAGTATCTCCCGAGGACTGGACAACACTGGTTTGGATGGCTGAGTCAATGCATCCCCTCAGCAATCTCTACTCATGTGGAGTATGGATTGTAAAGCTCTCCTCCCCGGTGGGAACATTAATTGAGGGCAGCAATGGAAACCCTCTGTGCCCTCCGTTGGGGAAAATCCCCTTGCAATGAAAAAGTTCCTACCAGAGCTGAAAGAGGTAATTTCTACTTTTCTGCACCAGCTCCAGTGAATCTGGCCCACTGATTCCTACGGGAGCTAAATGCACTCAGCACATCAGAGAGTCACAGTCTCTGTTCTAGGTACAATATACTTACTTAGTGGATTGAAATAGCTATTAATTATTCCTGTCACCACTCTATTTATTCTATAGACAAATGATCAATAGAATTATTCTTATTGCTGCCCCATAAAATGAAGTAATAGAGTTTTCATTGTTGGCTATATTCCAAGATACCAAAACATTTATCATGCTTAAATATCATGAGCATTATCCTAGTATCTGTAAGTCTGCAGTAAAAGTGCAGTAAAAGTAAAACAATTAGTGTGCATTTATGCCTTCCTTCTGCTGGGAAGTCTGCAGTAAGTCTGCTGTAAGTCTGCAGTAAAAGTGCAGTAAAAGTAAAACAATTAGTGTGCATTTATGCCTTCCTTCTGCTGGGAAAGGCACTAAGTAGCCCGATTATAGATTTCTATACTAAAATAAGTATAAATCCATGTAACAGTTTGACAAAGCAGATTTTTCAGCATTCTAGTCATGGTGTTAAAGCTGCAGTGGATAACTTAATGATGTCGTTTTTCATCCAACAAAGGGAGAGAGCAGATTAAAAGTGGTTTGATTTATAACTGAAGGCTATTTGATGGCCTATGAGAAGTGATTTGTTCCCAGTCGACTAATCTCCACAGAAGTCACCACTGTTGGCATTGATGGGCACATTTGTCAGGTTTATCATTGAGGCCAGTGACTGAATGGACAGATAGGAACTGTACTATTCGTTTAACCCTATAGTTTCACCTGGTCAGAGGGAGGTCGAATACTGCCAGTGTTGGTATAGTATTGGCAAATGGAAACAATAAAAACTGTATCCAAGGAGAAATAAGACCATCTTTATAGAGATGAAGCTAGTATTTCAATACAATAAAAAAAGTTAAACTTTACGTAAGTTTGTGCCAGAATGGTGTACTGAATTCTCTCTCTCTCTTTCTCATTATTCTGGTTTGTCTTCTCTATTTGAAACACTACCGGGTTACTTTTTAGCATACTGTTACAAGGCCAGTCAATCCATTTTGTACAATTGATGCATTAGAAACTAGACTACATGCAGGGGTTTCCATGAGTTTTATTAGCTGAGGGTTTTGTTAATTGATTTTACTAGATATTTCACTCAAAGAGCCATTTCAGTGAAAGGGCAGATTCAGAAAGAAAAATACTCATTGTATATATTTCTTCTTTGCTTCTCTTTGTAGGCTCTGCCTCTGTTCCTACTGAAGTCAGTGACAAAACTCTTCTTGGCTTCAATAAGAACAGGATGGTGCTTTAAGTTATTTGTACATCAGTTATAAATTGTCCATCACAGATTGTTTCCTTATTCTAGATTACAGTAGATCCAAAATGGCACTGGAGATTGCAGCCACATGTAATACATGGGGCCTTTGGGATAGTCAAGGAAGAGAGAAAACTTGGACACTGCCTAATGATTGTTTCAGAATTACATGGCTGCTTCCAAGAGCCATATACTATCTCAGAATAGGAGCAAACCCTGTAACAACATAGTTCAAGCAGCTCTGGGTGTTTCTGTAGGCCAGCAGTTACCAAGGTATAGTAGAGCTGAAGAGAGCACTTAATAAGTTGTGACTGATGATATTCAGAAAATAAAAATGTTTAAAAAAGCATTTTAGCACAAACCACTGTATGGTGAATAATGCCTGACACAGGGGCAAGTCTTTCAGTCCTTCATTCTTGCGCTGGCAAAACTCCCGAAGTAGGTTAACTCTACTTCCAATTAGTTAGGTTTTGTAAACCTAAAAAATAAACAAATGTACAATAAAATACTTGAGTTAAAAATTAACATTGCTTTTTAGACATAATGTAGTGGATAGTAGCTTTTTTCCTTCCTTAAGGGGAAAAAACTCCTTGTTAACTATAGATCTCTGTCAATTGGGAACATAATTTAAACATTGATTCCTTGCAGTGTCTATTAACAGTGTCATGATTTCTTTTACCCACACATTTATTTCCATACTGTAAAAATGGTACTTTTCTATTAGTGATACAATCTCAGAAATCTCCAACATGTTTTATAGGTGTACTGTGAAGTTTAGTAACAATGATACTGAACTTCACTTAGTGCTTGGAACATGTAGGAAAAGGAGCTTTCACTAAAGCAAGTTAGCCACATTTTAAAATTCTGACTCGCAAGTAAAACCCACTGTGGTGAGACTCAAACAATGGTGGAATTGTCAGGCCAGACCTTCAGCTGCTGTAAATTGGAATAGGTCTATTGAAGTCAGTCAATGGAACTGTGCTGATTTACACTAACAGAATATCTGGTCAGTCAAGTGGCAGGGCTGCAGGGACATAGATGAGAATATCAACTACCCTGTTTACTAGCACTACTTATATAAATAGCAGTGATATTGCTTCAGATGGGAGGCCAATGTTTGTCAGGCTAGTCTGGCATCCTCTTTACAAATAAGATAGGATCTTCCAGGAGGCACGGGGAGAGAAGGTTTGTTTGGAGTCAGACTGGCATTCTGCCACCTACTGCTCTGGCATGAGTCTTCCAACATAGGTCTTTAAATCAAGAAGAGAGCATATCTGAGCTGAGACAAAGATAAATATTCATACTGTTTTCCTCCAGTAATTGTTGATTTGTTGAGATCCCAGATCCTCTCATACTTCTCAGGTCTGCCCCAATTGCTGGAAGGGGAGGGGAAAGTAAGACATTTACGAGGACTAAACTTGCTTAAATAGAACTAATTTTTGGCAACTCAAAACCAGAGAGTAACTTCAGTAACTGTTCTGTATTACTATTTAGAAAGGGGATAGTATTTTATTCAGATTTAAAAAATGGACTGAAACAAATGTACAAGCTAGACACTGTTGCTCATAATCAACATGATTTTATGCTCCCACCAAATATACTACATAATAGACCTGCAACTTTTTCTCTTTAAAGCTACTAATTCATTTATTAACATGATTCAAATACAACCTTAGTTATGTTAGTATTGTAATAAAAGCAAGACTAGGTGGGGTGGCTATTATAATCTTAAAGAAATGCTGCTTACTGTACTCCAATACACTGCTAGGTAAAGTAAAATTCTAATATAACTTTACTTATTCATTATCCCAAACTATAATCGGATAGTCTTGATTATCTCTGGTTAGAGTCCTGTTATATTGTCAGTGAATGCTCTAGACTGATATCTTCTGGTCCCTATCCATCTGATAATGGAAATCCCTAATCCTAGAACTTTATTTTCACTCTGATATAACAGTAAGACACCTCTTTCTCAGGCCATTGGGGCACTTCCCATGTTGCTTCCAGCATTGTGCTAGAATACATTTCCATTTTCTTTAGGTTGTGTAAACTTTAATTGTTCTTTAGCTTATGTGAAATGTATATTAATAGCTTCTAGAACAGCTCTTTCCCCTCAGAGATGACCCTTCGTCTGATCACATTAAGTAAAATTGTTACTTGCCAAATTCTTTGCCAATAAAAATCCCAGAATATTTTAAGAAATGTTAAGAAAATAAAATATGGATAAGTGAAAGAATGTGTAAAGTAAAAGACTAAAATAGTTAATTGGATGTTGATCAGATCTAGAATGTATAAAGTCCTAAAGAAACTTAACCTACTGTACTCCCATAGAGAGAGGAGGGTCCGAAACCACATCTGTGGAGTCATCTGCTAATCCCATGTTTTTCACATGTTCAGAAGGACATCTGTGGCAGTCTAGTGATGTATGTGGTTACATAACTACCACTAAGACACAGGAATTCCCAGACTGACCAAAGGTCAGGCTTGCCTCCATTCAGCATAGACTGGATCACGTTATTGGGGAATGAAACCGGAGAATCCTTGAATTGCCTGGAAGATCTCCGGGGTATCAAGTTGAGGAGCAGACTACACTTGTAACCTTATAAGTTCCAAAAAATGCCAAAGAAAGTGTGATCCTCCCATGCCACCACATCAACAATGGCTACAGTCCCTTCTTCATCTAGGAAGGAGGAGACTAAAATTACCACAGGCTAATGTGCCAAGAGAAACCCTGTGGCAATACCTGTTCCCCCGAATTGTAGGCCCAACTCTTATGCTCCAAAAACAAGCACGCTAGAGAGTTAAGTTTTTTCTTTTTCATGCACCTTTTTCTGTTTGTAGTTTGGCAGGGATGCCCATCACCTGTATTCATGATTTTTCCTCTAACTCTTTGTAATGAATGAATAAGAGAGAGAGAGAGAACAGCATGTGTATCCAAATACTAAACAAACCCTATTTTAAATCACTCCACACTACCCTCAACTATAAAAGCTTCCATAAAACTACTTTGTCTCAAAAAGGGAGTTTGTGTTGTTAATCACTTTGAATCATCGTAGAGATAAATTAGTCAACAAGATCCACTCGTAGACATCACCTCAAATGGCAACTTTGAAGGAGTCTTAAATACTGCTTTTCAGGGCTGAGAAATAAACTGTGCCTCCTTAGACTTCTGGGGCTAGTATTATGTATTCTGAAAGTATGCTCAGACAGGATTTCCATTGTCATTTGGTACCATGCTCATGGAAGAGACACTTGGGGCCAGATTCTCTGCTGGTACAATTCCACTGAAGCGTAAACAGTTGCATTCAATGTGCTCAGTATAGATATTCTGTAAATATAACAAGGACTCTCATATAAAAGAGCTAGTGGATTTCAGGAAGCCCTTTTATAGTGTAAAAATGTAATAAAAACAAGAGAAAACCATAATTTCATTGTGATTTGGAACTTCCAGTAGCTGGAACTCAAATTAGACTCTCAAATTACAAATTTTTCTGCCGGTCTGGTGTTATCTTTAGGCCATTTTCTATCCCCTCTCAGGTCAATTGTAACACTGCACAAAAACAAGAGGACAGAATATGGATTTTATCTACAGAGTACAGAAGTTGCCCCAGTTGAAAAAATAAAAGCTGAACTAGAAGCAGGAAGGGGGAAAAACACAATGGAATAAAAAGAACAAAAGTGAGATACAAGTTTATAGTGAGGTAGAATAATAAAAAGGGCCAGTGTTGTATTGCTATATATTCAAACCCATTAAGGTAGAGCAGGCAGGAGATATCTCCTTTAGATACAGCACTTACAAAATTCCACCTGGACAATATTACAGTTGTGGACGATATTACAAAATGATAATATGGAAGAAGTTCAAAGAAGGAAGTTACATTTCCAAAAGCACCTAAGTAACCTAAGTCTCACTGAAAGATATTGGGTTTTGAAAACATGGCTTAGGCTGTTTTGAAAATTTTACCCAAAAACTACAGAAGTGAGAAGGCAGCTGCAAGGACTGATTAAAAAGGAAAGATTAAAAGGGCTAACTAGATACATATTGTGCTTAAGCAATGGCTAAGAAGAAGTCACATGATAACCATCTAAGTATACATACACTGAGAATAGAAAATAATTTAGGATGGTATAGCATAGAATAGTATAACTATGAGCTCTGAGTAATGGGATGAGAGAAAGGGAATATTTAAGATGAATTTCAGGGAAAACTTCTTGTTAATGAGAGAGATTGGTTTATGGTGTAGTTTCCCAAGGGAAATGGTAGAATTCTCACCTCTTGTGACATTATGGTGCAGATTTTCAAAGGGGCCAAGAGGAGGAGGTAAGCATCCAAGTCTCATTGGGATTTAGATGCCTGACTTCCTTAATCACTTTCACAAATGCCAACCTATATTATTCGATAAGTGCTATAGAGGACAGAAGTTAAGACACAGTTGTTATCCTGAGGGGCATCTTAACAAGACAAAGGTCAGATAAGGTCACACTGGGAGATTCAGATTTATTAATTTACAAATGATTCATGTCTTTGACTCCCTCCCCCGTCTTTAAATTTGGTTAATGTTGGGGTTCTACTGACATGACTAAGTTTGTAGATCTGGTGGAGGAAGCAGAGTTTCTTTAAAACAAGAAATGGAACATTTCAAACTAGACTGAACAAAGTAATAGAAAATATACTATGGGGAATTATTGACTGCAACGAGATCGACTAAATGGCCTAAAAGATATTTAGAATCCAGCTGACATCCCCTACTTGTTATAAACATTTAAAGATAGATTAGTATTTTGGACTTCAACTAGCTGATAATGTCCCTTTAAATGGTTCTGGAGTGTGTCACAGAATCCCACCAAGGATTTCACTATAAGAAGTCCTCCTTTTGACTAACAATGTAGTTTTCCTCTCACTCTGTAGCAATGACATAACATCCTTGTATTAGCATTTCCCCCTCCCTTGGCCTCTTCTGCAGAGATGCGTGCTCACCCCTCTATTACTTCCTGGTTTGAGCCAGGGAGAGGAGCTTGATGTTTAGGGTGCTGGCAGAGCTAGACCAAACTCATTCTAGACAACAATCCTGACCTGGACCTGCGTCCCTGCTGTTTCAGATTCTCCATCCCTCCACAAATACATCTCCTCCTAATGCCCACTCAAGCCCTTAGGACCTTAGCTGTGCCATGTGAAATCCACCTAGCCACTAAATTAGTTTCCTAAGGGTTAACAGACTTAGACATGAGGCAAAGTATTTGTTCTCATTTGTGATTGTACATTTTTGCTAAAATTATGCCATGGCCTGTTACTCTGTTACTTATTCTGTTTCACATCATGGCTTTTTTTTTTTTTAAAAGGTGACATTTTCTTCAATTTTCCACTTTACTAGAAAACACAAGCCTTGAACAAATACATATTACATGTCAGACAGATTTTCCATGGTACTGCACAAAAGAGTGGCTGAAGAGAATCAGCAAATGAATACCATCTTTTGTTCTCCAATTAAGCTATTACCATAAAATCTAGCTATGGCAATCAATAGGGAGTTTCTTCTCCATTTCACCCTTCCCCGTCTACTTTTTATACAGCATTCCAGCCAAATTGGTTTGGCCATTTCTTTCAGTATGAGATGAAAGTTGTATTTTTGTAATTCCAGTTCCTACTTAGTGACATCATTTTAACAACTTCAAATGATTAAATCTGTGCTTAATTTAAGGTAGTTTTCTTGTTACAATGAAAATTATTTTTTCCATTGTTACATATTTTCAGACAATATTAAGCTTCTTATCTGATGGACTCACTACTACCTTGTTGTGACCGGATCGGTGTGCTGTATTCACCTGTCTTCTGGTTTATAATTTGATTGTAAGAGTTTTGGGGTGGAGACCATCTTGGTTTGTGTGCACAAGCACAATAGGGCCCTCATCCTTTGATGTGCTCAGTGCAAATAAGTAAAAGTATGGAATTTCAAAGTGATGCCTGTCATTTCATCCCCAAAATTCCCCATTTTAAAATGTCCCATTACTTCAGTCCTTATACAGGCGCAACTCATATTTAAGACTGAGGAGAACAGATTACAGGCTTAGACTTTATTTACCTAATGCAGGCATCTCAAAATGAGTGAGTGAGCTTACTTGCCTTAAAGAGAGCACAACACAGGATCTCCATATCTGTCCTCTATTGAATGTTTTCATTTTTCTCCTCTCCTGGCCAAAGCAGAAGTAAGAGAATTTTTTCCACATGAAAAAAATTTGACAGCAATGGAAATTTTAGGATCAAATACATTGTCACTTACATAGAATGGAGGAGAAAACAATCTACTAATGCTTTTAGGGTCTAATCTAGTTCCCATTGAAGTTAATGGTAAAACTCCCACTGGTTTCAGTGGGACAGGATTGCGGCACTATTCCCTAGCTCCTGACCTACAAAGTGGCTGAGAAAAATACACTCAAAAAAATCAGAGAGATTCAGCAAGAGAGATAAAAACCAAAATAGAACCCTCACACCTGATGGAAATTAGGAGTCAGATGCTCATTTGGTGCCAGTCAGCATAGCTCCACCGATGGAGGAGGGTCCGCTACATCGATTTACATCAGCTCGTAATTTGGCTCTAGATTTCTAAATGTTGTTTCAAAACAAAGTTCGTTTGAATTTTATCTATATAGTGCTGCAAGTCTACACACTACTATAACAAACCTGCCAGGACACTAAAGAGGAAGGGATAGATTTTGGAGATACTGTTGTAAGCAGAGTCAGGATGGGCTCTGCCCTGATATCTAGTGGTGAATCGTGGGGAGTGTGGAAGGGAATTTCAGGTATTTGCATTGGCACATCCACCCCGCCTGGCGTGGCCCGCGGCAGCCTGGGATGGTTGTTTTGACAGCTTTGAGATCCCCAGTTTCTTTGTTGTTGGGGCGGGAGGAATGGAGTATTGTCACCCTGGTTGTGTGGATGAGGAACTGTGGGACAGCTTTGTGACAGAGATGTCTCACCTTCAGGTGGGTGGCGCTTGCTAGACAAGAGAAATGGGTGCCAAAACCCAGTGAATGGAGAGAGGGTGGGGACTGGTGGTATGGGCCCCTTTTGAGGGCCTGGAACACCAATTGCACATCCTCCTCTCTCCACTGTTGAAGAGCAGAGCTAATTTTGAATCCATTAGGAGTCCATCTAGAGGCTTCTGAGCTGAATTCATCTTGGGCCAATGGTGCACCAGCACCTGGGCTCCCCTACTACAAGCTGAAATCACTAAAAGAGCTAAGCTTACTGAGCTGAGATCACTGAGTGCTGTGTTAACTAGTGGGGGACCCTGAAGATCTATCGCTAAGCGGCTGGCAGAGCAGAGCAGTTTGCAGCACATTGGAGCAACCCATGGAACAGTGAGCGGAGCGGTTTGTGGGAGTGGCTCACAGGTCGACTGGAGGAGCGGAGTGGAGCTGGGCGTGGTGAAGGCTGCAGCAGAACTCCATGGAGAGGTGGACCAGTTGGCCCCTGGCCCACGTAGGGTGCCCCTTAACACCCTGTGTACGCGCCCCCCCCCATTTCCACCCAGGCTGGGAGGGGCAGGGGGAAAAACGCTGCAGATAAACTTTTGAATTCTGGGGTGGCACTGACCAGAAACAGAGACTTTTGGGTTGTTGGACTTTGGGTTGATTAGACTTAAGAACCTAACGGGGAAAAGACATTGCCAAACGTACTTGGAGGTGGGTTTTTTGCATATGGTTTGTGTTATAATTCTGTTTGTGGTGTTTCTCTAACATGATGCTGCATTGTTTCCCTTCTTTATTAAAAGGATTTTGCTACACTCGGAATCCGTGCTTGCGAGTGGGGAAGTATTGCCTCCTAGAGGCGCCCAAGGGGGTAGTATGTAATTGTCCCAGGTCACTGGGTGGGAGCTTGAGCCAGTTTTGTGTTGTGTTATTGAAACGGAACCCTTAGATACTGAACCCGGCCCTTGTTGCTGACAACTCAGAGGGGCAGAAGGGTTACACAGTCAACAAGGAAACGACAGGATTTAGTGCATTCATGGGTGCATGGAGAAGGAAAGAAAGGAGTCAAATGAGCAGGACTGAGAGTTGGGAGTGGTGGGCAGGGTAGAGATGGTCTAGTCATCAAGGTGTCAGAGAATGGATACAGCTTTATAAGCTTGGTGAGACTTCATGCTACAAAAAAAGTGTAATTTATAGAGAAAAAAATCTTGATTATGTTTGGATGGAAAATGGTTTGAGAATTATTTGATTGAGCTAGGAATAATGTAAGTAGTAAGGACAACTGATTCAAACATAGGATCCTAATTTCTAAACATAAATCTATCCTCTCCTGGAGGCTGCTAATAATAATTTTATTTATTAAATACCTATTCATGAACTGATGGCGTGAGCACTGTTTCATGCTAAAAATAAATGAAAAACAAGAACAAATGGGTTGCCCTCCACTTTCTTCTTCTTCCATTGTCCTGCTGCAAAGGACTGTGTGGCATTAAAATTAGTTTTAGAAAAGAGTGGTCACATTTTATTTTTCCTTTCCACCGATTTCATCAGGGCTGCTCAGAGGGGAGGGCAAGTTGGGCAATCTGCCCCAGGCCCCGCAGGGGCCTCCACGAGAGTTTTTCGGGGCCCCTGGAGCGGGGTCCTTCACTCGCTCCGGGGACTCCAGAAAACTCTCGTGGAGCCCACGCCCCTGGAGCTTCTTCTGCTCCCCGTCTTTGCCGGTGGGAGGTCCTTCTGCTCTGGGGCTGAAGGACCCCTCGTCACCGAATTACCGCCGAAGCGGGACCCATGCTGAAGTGCCCCAAAGACCCCCAGCAGGGGCCCCCCGCCGCCGAATTACCACCGAAGACCCGGCTGCACTTCAGCGGCGGGTCCCGCTTTGGTGGTAATTCAGCGAGGGGCCCCCACCACAGGTCTTCAGGGCACTTTGGCGGCGGGTCCCGGAGCGGAAGGACCCCCTGCCTCCGAATTACTACCAAAGCAGGGGCCCCCAGCAGCTGAAGACCCTAGGCCCCTGGAATCCTCTGGGTGGCCCTGGATTTCATAAAATGCTCTGTTAAACTCAGTTATGAAATTTATGTTCCATTAGGTGCAGAGGTTAATTTAGTTTAATCAAAATACACTAAAAATACTTAGCAGACTATGATTTTCTTGTTTTTATTTTTCATAGTTAGTTTGCCTTTTTGCAGTCTTTTGTCGCCATGCTCGTGGGTAGCAATTATATTTCTGTCTATAAACTGCTTTTGGGAAGGTACTGATTTTTACTTTCCCTTGAAAGTCCAAGTAGCCTATAGCGATGTTTCATACTTCAGATCTTCTTTAATTGGAATAATTATATGAAAATGCCTGACAGTTAAGAGTTGGATCTCTCCCCATAATTTACAAATATATTCAAAATTGCACAACCTGGGGAGAGAGAGTGAAAGCATACTTGATATAGATACATCTGGAGAAGTCAGATTCTGAGTTTAAGAGACGCAATGATTCAGAACAATGAAGCTTTCACTCTCTTTCAGCCCTTAACATGGTAATTATTTCCTGAAGGTGGGATTTTTTGTTGCATTTACTTCCTTGTATTCAGCTCCACTGTAGGCAATGGAGTGCCATTTCAAGCCACATTTAATGGAGAACTATCCTGGCTCATAAACAGATCTCATTTGGCAGGAAATGAGGCAGGACATTAAGTAGAGACTCAGCTATATCAAGAGAATCCTACAATTGTCCTCTTTTTAACAAGTCTAAGGCCTCATATACCCTGCCCTCACTGGTGGAGTGGTTTAACAGAACAGTTTATGCTTAGCTATTTATAGACACAGTGAAATTTGTACAGGACTGGGAATCTCCTGTCTGAAGAGAATAACCTAATTTATACCAAATGCTTTTAGATGGCAAAATCTTTAGGAAAAGGATCATACTTTCCTTTCTTCCATTGCCTAGCACATTGTGTTTTAGTTTCTGGTTGTGCTCACAATCATCATAATAGTGTAATTCTGCTCCATCTTTCACACCAAATTGTCACTGCTAAGCAACTAGTTTGGGTCAGTTTATTAAGTGACTGCTCAAGACAGGTTTTGCTCTACATCCCCCTAATTAACAAGGACATGTTTAATGCAGAGCTGATTACCAGGTGTGTGCATGCAAAATGTTATGTACATGTACAGTGCTCTTCATTATCACTTCCTCACCCTCACTATGTCATTCAGTCACGGGGAAGTCAGTCTATAGAATGTCACAATTGTATTTGCAGGTCTATGGGCCTAATCCAACACTCACTGCCGGAACTGGGAAGACTCGCATAGACTTCAGTGGATGTTGGATCAGGTCCTATATTCTGTAGGCATATGAAGTTGAATGTAGCTGAAACTGCATTTCTGCTGCACTTTGAGGACAAAAGTAATAGAGCAGCTAGACAGGAGGATTCCACATTTACATGCACATTGTAGATATGACATCTGCAGCAGATAGGTCTCTGCTGAGACTGTACTGGGAGACAGTCACTCACAAAGAGGACAGTACTATTGGGTCTGTGAACATAATGAATCTGTTTGACTATAACCTTGCCAAAATGGCCAACATTTGGCTTCTCTTGTCCCCCAATATATCCAACAGTAGTTTGGAGGCAGCTGCTAGGAGGTTAGTTTCCTGCAATACTTATTGGGGCTTATGATTATTGGCCCGATACCCTGTTGTATACAAGCAATGCCTTTTTATGCTGGCTTTATTTGTTTTTTTCAGGATGGGCCTCTCTTGAGTCATTGTGATGTCTCAGCGTGTACTGCAGATCACTGATTAAATCAAGCAGGGGAGGAGAGAGAGAGGCTAGCACTAAAACAGACACCTTTATGTTTATGCATCAATAGCTGGGAAGTCAGTAACAAGGCAAAGACAAGATAAAAAAATTAAATCATCATCAAGTGTTTCATAAGAATTTGATAAGAGTTTTAAAAGCTTGCCTAAGTGACTGTGAGGTTTTTAAATATACCATTTGTAAAACAGTATTAGGTAATTGATTAGCTAATGGTGAGACATGGCTATGTTTTAGCAGCACAGCACTCCCCTGGGTGTTCACTATAAAACTTTCCCATCATAACACAGGCCTTCCAACTGATTTTTTATTTTCCCGCTTATAACCCCACAAATCAGTTTCAATTTGCCCCAGGGTGGGCATCATTGGGCCATAATCAGATATTCTCCTGTTGGTGAAAGCAAGGCCAAAAACAGCATACCTATATCCTGAGATTTTGGCACTTCAGTGGTCTTCCGGGCACATTTTATTGCTTATTTTACATTATATAATAAAATATTGCTTATTTTTGGATGTTGTAAGACGTTACAAAGCCTGCTTTTTATAGGATAGCTGTACTGGCAGTTCTGACAAAAATACAATATCCCCAGCACGTACATATAAATGGATTGGTTATCTACACTGGAGCTGGATCCAAATCAAGACCCCAGCTCTGAATTGTGTGTCCCACTCGGTCTCTGGAACAGGAGACACCAAACCTCCAAATCAGAACAACTCCATACATGGCATTTCAAAATCCAGATTCGGCTCTACCCTGTCTCTAATTTAAGGGAGTCCTGAATTAGTATTTAGATCTGGCCCATTAAAGAGAGGTAAAAGATGTGAACTCTGATCCAAACTTGGAGCCTGCTTTGGGGATTTTCGTTCACATCCATAGCTACGTAATACCAGCACACTGGGGGAGAATAAAATTTCATTTAAAAATGTTACGGGCATTTTAGAACAGTTGTTCTGGCTCTTGCAAGCTGAAATTTCAAGCATTAATAAGAGCTCTGCTCAGCATGAATAAACTGAGAAACACACACAACATACCAATTTGGTATGCTCTTTTGGAAAATTGGACACTTATGGGATGAGCAAAATGAGGCGTTTATTTATTGATTGATTCTACTCTTTTCTCCCACAGTGTTCAGAAATTGTTTTCTCAAAATATATATTTTCTCAAAATACATGCCGGCGCAGCAACAGCACACGCCACCATAATAGGTCATGCAACAAGTTAGCATCAGCATGGCACAGCATAGGCAACAAGTATAAGCATGAGACACAAACTGACATTCAGGTCACAAAAACATAACCCTTTCTTTGCATTTCTAAGAGCCCAATTTGGTGCTGCACCTACCACGAGGACTTATTTATTTGTATTCTGGTAGTGCCCATGATGTACTAGGCACTATCCACTCAGAAAAGATGACTGTCCTGCTGCCAGAGTGCTTACAAATGTAAGAATTAGACAAGCAATGTCTATGGGATGGGAGAAAAGGGATGTAGTTAAAGCATGCACATTCTGTACTTAAATACATTAATAATACCGAACTGCCCTTCAATCCTTCCTTCATTTGGCCATTTCTTGCTGAGGTCATGGAAGAACGGGATCTGGTGTAGTGATTGTACTAGAGGAAGACATACCTCCATAACTAATTAACTTGTAACATCCTCCAGGCACTCACATTGGTGTAAGTTAGGGACGGTAGGGATGTAAAAATTCACAACACTGATGAATACAGCTCCAGGTGTTTGAGTTCTGTGTACCTAGAAACCCCTCCCCATACTCCAGTCCATAGCACTGGTTCGAGGCAAATTTACACTGAATTCACTTGTGCTGTTCAAATGCAGAGAGATCTACACGAACTTCGGTTTCATGTTGATCTCTCCAGTGGCAAAACAGAACTTAGGAGCCAGGTGTTAGGATGTTGGTAAGTACTGAATATGTCACACCTAGAGAACAAGTAGAACTCTACTGTACATATGTGAACTACAGTAACTCCTCACTTAACGTTGTAGTTATGTTCCTGAAAAATGTGACTTTATGAGAAATGATGTTGAATGAATCCAATTTGCCCATAAGAATTAATTTAAATGAGGGGGTTAGGTTCCAGGGAATTTTTTTCCACCAGACTATTATATTTTTTATGTGTTATACACACACACACACACACACACACACACACACACACAGTATATATTTACACAGAGTATAAATTTAAATAAACAGTTTAATACTGGTACACAGTGATGATGATTGTGAAGCTTGGTTGAGGTGGAGGAGTCAGAGGGAGGGATATTTCCTGGGGAAAGTCTTATTGTTAAATGATGAACTAGCAATTGGCTGAGCCCTCAAGGGTTAACACACACTCTATAAGGTAGCAGGAATGGACGGAGGGGAGATAGCATCACAGAGACAGAGACACACACCGTGTGTGTGTGTGTGAGAGAGAGAGATTGTGATAGAGAGAGAGAGATGCACACAGCAAGCAGGAGTCTCAGGGACCAGCTCCAAGGCAGAGGGCAGGAGCAGTACATGGCAGTGGGGGGAGGGACTGCTGCAATTGCTAGTCTGCTGGGCAGCTGCTGCACAGGGAACTTAGAAGAGTGGGGAGCTCATGGGGGACTGCTGGTCCACCCTGGTTCCAAGCCCCCACTAGCTAGCTGCAACGGGCTGCTCTTTCTGCAAGCAGTGGACAAAGCAGGGGACTGCCAAATGACGTTAGAAGGGAACACTGCACAACTTTAAACGAGCATGTTCCCTAATTGATCAGCAATGAAACAACATTAACCGGGACGACTAAGTGAGGAGTTACTGTATACGTAAAAAAACCAAATCCATAAGTGTAGTCTTATTTTTCTTTTTCATATTTGAAGAAACTTAAAATATATTTGTGAAGTTATTTGTATACAGTAATGCATGTGTTTTTATACATATACACATGAATTTATGAAATAATGCAGGGAATATTTTCACAAGGGAATTTTGTTTATTCGTATGAAATCGTATGCTGTTGTACAAGCAAAAATGACATTTCTTAATAGGCTTAATGATGTCCTTCTAATGGCATCTAATGGTTTCCATTCCTAATCAATCATTTTCTGCACATTAACAGTGATGTAAGGCCACTTCCTCAGAACTGCGGAGTACCTACACTTACCACTGACTTCACTGAGAGTTGCAGGTTCTCAGCACTTATTAGGATCAAAAACATAGCTCTTGAATCCAGCAATAATGTTACCCAACAGCTAACCATGGAAACTTCCTCTGAAAAGTGCAATTACCTGTTCTGTTTCCTTGTACTCTGTGCATGCATTAAAATAATGATTTTAATAAAACAAACTGCATTTCTACTTTCTTGTATTTTCATCAAGATTTTGCTACCACAGGGTAGAATACTATTCTTTTATGTCTATAGTCACTCAATATCTGATGTCAGACTTACCGGTAAGTCAATTTACAGGTAAAGGAAACTAACAATTTTAGCTTTTGAATAATAAAACAAAGTTTTTGTGGTGAAAAGCCACAGTAATATCTAGCTCAGCAGATGTGTGTCACTAACTAGCCTCTACTTGCTACAGAATGTTAACTCCATAAAAGGGTCATTAAAAAATATAGCCCCTAAACATACATGCACAGCATCATATTTACTGAACAAAAACAAAATTTGCAAATTTGTGGGTGCAAATTAAGTCAGTGAAAGTCAGGTCCTAAAAGCCAAGCAGTGGATAAAGTCGTACAGCAGTCACAATATGCCAGATCTGTCTTCCTTGGCTGTATGCAGTGTTGTTGTAGCCATGGGTTTTTTTTTTTTTTTTTTGTTATTGCTAGTCATAGGACAGGAAAAAACTTCTTACTTTCATATGCAATGTTGCTGTAGTTGTGTTGCTCGCAGGATATTAGAGAGACAGAGTGGGCGAGGTAATATCTTTAAGTGAACCAACTTCTATTGGCAAGAGAGACAAGCTTTCAAGCTTACACAGAGCTCTTCTTCAGGTCGGGGAAATTTACTCAAGGCACATCTACGCCACAAAGTTAAGTTGACATACAGCTACTGTAGTAATTAAAGTGGTGTTTCACATCCACACCATGCTCCTGTCAGTAGTGCAGGTCCTCATCAGGAGGTCTTCCATTGACTTAACTGTGTGAATGTAGGGGACTGCGAAAGACTGTGTCACGGCCTAGCTAGGGTATTTCCGCTTTCTCGGCGGCCTTGTGAAAAGCCCCTGCTTGCTAAGTGGCCGGTCACTGTAGGACACGGCATGCCATAACTTGCTTTTAACTGGTTGAAACCAGTTTGTATGGCCTTAGGCCAAAGAGCGGACATAGCCTGTGGGAAGTCCCTTCTTACATATGTATGAGTTGCTTTGTATTGTGTATATATAGCTGTATGATCCCGGTCCCGCCTTTGAACTCCGATCCAGGCTGAGCTGAGTTTCGGTGCTGGGTTCCCCACCTCCGTGACAGCAACGCCCGGAGTCCCCGTTGCGGGTGTGTCACGTTACCTTCATTAAAGCCAATAATTCACGGTGTGTGTGGGCCTCTTTCTTGCAAAGCACTCAGGGTAGGCCCGTAGCTTCCATGAACATTACAGTGGGGCATTGTGGGCCACTGATAGCTGGAGTCCCACCTGTCCTTCATGGGGCACACAAATGGAGCCCTGACCCTGGGGCTCCAGCTATAAGCCCCACACAGGACTGACAGCCAACAGGCGATGTAAGTAATACAGTGTCTACTTGGACACTGCGTCGCCCTGACTACATCAACCTAAATGCTACGCCTCTCACGGAGGTGGACTTAAGTCAATGTAGTGAGCCTACTTACGTCGGCAGGAGCACCATTATAGTGTAGACACATACAGAGTTACCTGCCTTAACGTTGACCTAAGTCTGGAGTATAGACCAGTCCTCAAAGTGTAACAGCTATATAAAAGGTGGAACAGATTGTTTAGCATAAGTAATTAATGTATATTTTAAGGGACCATTCAAGGTGAAGTGGCCTGTTAAAACCCCTCCAGTGATAGGGGCAAAAAGAAGGGGGGGAGGAACAGCTGTGGGAGCGGACTTGTTACAATATTCCATAAATCCAGTGTCTCTATTCAGTCCATGATATTTAGTGTATAGCAAAATTATGAATTTAAGTTCCAAGGCTCCTCTTTTGAAAGTGATGTGCAGGTGTCCTTTTGAGGACGAGCACTGATAAATCAGATGTCAAGTGATCACTTTGTGATGGCTTATTATGACAATCTATAATCTGCTAACCACCCACCTCCAGCTGCACTTTGTCTCTCTTACTTTTATAGGCAGACATGCATGAACAAACTACTGAATTTACATTGGCAAGGATTAGAGATTGTCAGAAACCAGGGAAAAAGTACAAAATATTTTTTCAATTTTTTGCATTGAAGTTAAAGTTTTCTGACTAGCTGTAATACTTTTTTTTTTTTTTTTGGCAGGGGGAGCGAGGGGTAGTTAGCCATAGGCCTCCTTTTTCCAATGAGGAACTCTTGGGATTAACTACAAACATCTGGGAGGCTATGCATTTATAAAACAAAAGGATAAACACAAATATATTGTAACTAGAGTCCAGAGCATTAGTAAATTGTAAATTAACTGTGACTGGTACTGTTTTAAATATCTGAATTTAAAGTGTGTTTGCTAAGGAAAAAGATTTAAGCAGCTAATATCACTTCCAGCTTTCTGACTGAGATGCTTTTACATTTATTAGTTTACAAAGTATATTATAATTTTAGATGAGAAGTTGAATATTTGCAGTTCGGTAGATTTATACATGGCTTAACACATCATATTTGGCCCAAGTCTTGTAAAGTGGGTAATTATTTCTACAAATTCAAGAACAAAACAAGTTAAAATCCAGCTGATAACCTAATATGTAGACTTATGTTTCAGACAGACACTGTATCATGATACACTGTGTGTGCTGTCTTTCCATGGCAATTAGTTACTTCTCTTGTTTGTTATGGTATGTAGGTGAAAAGAATGGGGCAGAGCCAGATGATGCGGAATTGGTGAGCCTCAGCAAAAAGCTGGTGGAGAACGCAGTCCTCAAGGCTGTACAGCAGTATCTAGAAGAAACTCAAAACAAAAACAGACAGACAGATGGAAGCCCAGTGAAAACTGAGGAAGCAGCTAATGGCAATAGGAATGAAAAATTATAGTGATAACAGAAAGTGAGCGCTGTGAGAATGCCAAGGAAGCACAAATCCACCAAGAATAACCATCAAAATATGTCCCAGCTGCCTGTTCAGATCTGCTAAATTATGCTGGCTGACTTGCATTATGCTTTGTGAACGTCTCTTACCAGAAATGTATTCTGAATCGAGGGGCACTCACTAAACACTTTCTTGAAAAGCGTTTGCATTGCTGAAAAACGACTGAATGCTGGGAAAGATGATTGGGGAAAAAAAGACAAGATTTTGAAATAAAAAGATCAAACTTTCACAATTTCTTAACTACAGAGAATCTCTTCATACCTTTCGAAGAGGAACTGAACCCCTTGTGTATGCCTTTTGCACTGCAGTGAATGGCCATGGAACAACGCCCTGCCATAAATGAAAACAATGTGAGCTACATTGTTTGGCAGAGCTGCCTAACTGCTCGCTTCATCTGCAGCAGAGAACTCCACATTCTGCTACAAAGCTAAGGGCAGGCAATGCTAAACTAAAAAAGTTCTAGAGATGTTTATCACAGATACTATTACACAGAAGGTAATATCATGGGCGTTTCTCTTGAATGTGACACCAGGATGTGTTCTTCACTTTTCAGTAAAGTTTGTTCACATAAATTATATTTTTTGACAAAACACTACCTTTTTATATACAATAAACATGGGTGAAATTCTAAGTACTTAAAGAAAACACATGCCTGTTTTGATACATTAATGCCATACTTTAATATTTAGAAATGACAGTTATATGCAAAATATATTGTATCATTTTTTCCTCTAGGGAAGAGCCATGAATCAGACTTAATAAAGAAAGCCTTACACAGAGAATCGCTGGCCCTGTTCTCAAAACTGAATAAGATAAAGGAGCTCTTATCAAACCCTGAGACCCGGATGAAAATTAACAGGGAACTGTTTCAAGACAGACAAACAGCAGTCATTAAAAAGTCATGTTGACTCCAACTCTCCAGCTATGGTAAATAGTGATGGTGTAAAGATCTCATATGGCTGTTTTATGATGAAAAAATATTGTTTTTACAAATTTTCCATCTGTGTTTTTTTTTTTTTAAAACACTACAGCCAATATAAATGAAAGCCAATATAGTGTGTGGTATTGTGTTAAAATACATGCACAGAAAAGAACAGACTGTTTACTGATGAGTTACAGTAGCTCTCTAGATCATTTTTTGGATGGATGGATGAATGGAAGGAAAAAGTTAAGGATGCAGGTCTCTGTCATGATTATGCCACAGAAACACTAATTTCTGATCAAACACTGTGGCCATTCTAGAACACATACTCTCAAAGTGATTTTTAAAATGTATAGCTGAAGACGACATTTTTAATGATTAGTCTTTTCTGTATATGCTGGTGTTTTGGGTTGGCACTGATTCTTGTTTGTTTGTTGATCAGCACTTGAATACACATGCTGAAATGTTTTTTCTGCTATTGTTTACATGCAAGCAAGAATGTTTTAATCTCTCAAGGTAAAGTCCTGGCTCCACTGAGGTCATTGGCAAAATTTCCATCCACTTCAGTGGAGCCAGGATTTCACCCTCATTATTTATTGTTCAAATCATCATTGTTCAGAATAATTTGCCTTGTCACTTCTATGGAAACAAGATACTTGTTTTTATTTCTGTTATTTCCTCCATCTCTTTGCCCTCTGCTATGTGAAAAGGCATCTGAACCTATATTTCACGTGCACTCAACATATCTACTGAGTTCAGTGGAAGTATTGGGTGCACACACACAAAAATGCAGAATTGGGCCCAATATTAGCACTTTTAAAGCATTTGTGGAAACTACCTACAATTGTAAAATCATCTAGTTAATGATACATTCTGTGATCAATATCAGATTTGTGCTGTAAAACTGCAGTATAAGGTTTTATTCATCAACTATGAAATTATAATGGTATTTTATCTCACGGATCAGCTATTTTTTTCCTCAAGTGATAAATGAGAGCATATTGAAAAATGCATCTTATGTATTCGAGTCCATCTTCCTAATAAAAACATTTTCTCTTTGCACGGTGTCATCTTCCCTCTCAAATGGGCTTAGATAAAATGAAGTATCACCTTTGAAGGTAACTGTGGCAGAGGTAATTAAATGACTCTGGTGCAACTCCTCCCTCCTCCACCAACTTATACCTAATTACACGATCGTGACTGTTATGCCCAGATGAGAATATTGAATTTGGATGCTGAAACCCTATAAATTAAGTCCTGAATCTTTCCGAATCGGTATATATTGGAAGAAAATACCTACCAGTACATTACATTTTTAACAGAATTATATGATGCCCCATGTCAAAATTTAAAGGACAAGACACCAAACAACACTGGAGATTAACCTTTTTGAAGTTTCTTTGCTACTTTGTATACTATGTGGGTTAGAAAGTACAATTTACTATATGCCCAAATCCTAACCTCGTTGAAATCAAGTGTTGACAGAGGAAGTAGTTCAGGACTGGGTCCCATACATAAGTGCTGGAACTAAGGGTGCTCCTGCACCCTTGGCTTGAAGTGCTTTCCATCATATACAGGGTTTACAGATTGGTTTAATGGCTCTCAGCACCCCTGGTCCCATATGTTCATCCACACAGGGCCGGCGCTTCCATTTAGGCGACCTAGGCAATCGCCTAGGGTGCCAGAATTATTGGGGGGTGGCAGGTGGCTCCAGTGGACCTACCACAGTCGTGCCTTCGGAGGGTCCCCTGGTCCTGTGGCTCCAGTGGAGCTGCCGCAGGCATTCCTGCGGACGGTCCAGTGCTCCCGCGGCTCCGGTGGACCTCCCGCAGCCACGGCTGTGGCAGCTCCACCGGAGCCGCGGACCAGCGGACCCTCTCCGCAGGCATGACTGCGGCAGTCCACCGGAGCCGCGGGACCAGCATGCTGGGCGGCGAAATGGCCATGCGCCTAGGGCGCTAAAAACACTAGCGCCGGTCCTGCATCCACAATGCATTTGTGAAAGAAAAGCAAGAAAATTTGCCATCAGTATTGAAAATAAAAATCCCAATTTTCTAAAGTAGCTGCATAAATTATACACACAGCAATACCCACTGTATGGGTCCAGAATGTGGCTGGTTATCCTTTAGGCTAGCTAAAGACAGAAGGGAAAAAATGGTGAGGTACTTATTAGCACATGTGCTGGTTTATCAATAGTATGTTATTCACCACCGCATCAACAATTTATGTCTGTAGAGCAAGATATACAAGAATAATCAACCAGGCAATCAGATGCATAAACAAGAGTTATACTATGTCTGAACTGAGTTTAAGGGAAAAAAACAAAACAAAAAAACCACACACCTATCATTTTTATTAGCTGTTTTCTCCTCCTAAAACAGTCTAATCCCAATATTTTTCAACTAATTGGCGATGGCGAGTAGTGTTGTCATGTGAATTTATCAAAAGCTTTTCTTTCTTGTCAAAACACTTAGAAAAAACTATTTCTATAATCCAAGTCATGTCTGGTGGTGCTAGTCTGCCACTTTAGAGCCATGAGACTCTGTAAGTGTACTGCTGTGGCCTTGTATACAGATTTTTTGTACAAGATTTGAATAAGGCATCGTGTAGCATGACATACTATTGATATGATGGTTGCCCTGGAAAACATGTGCATAGAATCACAGAACTGGAAGGGACCTCGAGAGGTCATCTCGTGCAGCTCCCTGCACTCATGGTAGGTCTGAGACGAGTGTTTGTCTAACCTGCTCTTAAAAATCTCCAAATGATAGAAATTCCACAACCTTCCTCATAAGTTCGTTCCAGTGCTTAACTACTCTGACACTTTAGGTCGGACATTAGGAAAAACTTCCAAACTGCCCTGGTTACAACTTAAGCCCATTACTACTTGTCCTAGCCTCAGCAGTTAAGGAGAACATTTTTTCCTCCCTCCTTGCAACTAACTTTTATGTACTTGAAAAAACTGTTATGCCCACGCTCAGTCTTCTCTTCTTCAGACTAAAAAAATAAAATAAAAATAAAATAAAAACAACACACACACTACAGGACCCCACTTGATATGCCTTTTCAGTTTGACATTGAACCACTCAAACTGCTCTCTGGGAATGGTTTTCAACCAGGTATGCACCTAACTGATAGTAGCTCCATATCTGGGTTGTATTTCCCTCATTTCCTTATTAGAAGGTTATGTGAAACCATATCAAAAGCCTTACTAAAGTCAAGATATACCACATTTACCACTTCCCCCTAGCCACAAGGCTTGTTACCTTGTCAAAGAAAGCTATTTGGTTGGTTTGACATGATTTGTTCTTGACAAATTTATGTTGACTGTTAGTTACTTATTATCTTCTCGGTGTTTGTAAATTGACTGCTTAATTATTTGCTCCATTATCTTCCCAGGTACTGAAGTTAAACTGACTGGTCTGCAATTCACCAGGTTGCCCTTTTTTCCCTCTTTATAGATTTGCACTGTATTTGCCCTTTACCAGCCCTCTGAAATCTCTCCCTTCTTCCATAACTTTTCAAAGATAATTACTAATGGCTCAGATATCTCCTCAGTCAGATCCTTGAGTATTCTAGGATGTATTTCACAGATCCTGGTGACTTGAAGACATCTAACTTGTCTAAGTGATTTTTAACTTGTTCTTCCCCTATTTTAGCCTCTGATCCTACCTCATTTTCACTGGCATTCACTACGTTAGACCTCCAGTCACTAATAACCTTTTGGGTGACAGCCGAAACAAAAAGAAGTCATTAAGCACTCTGACATTTCCACATTTTCTGTTATTTCCCCCTGCCCCCACTGAGTATTTAAACAATAGACTGGTTTGTCCAACTTTAGCTTCTATGTCTAACCAACACATTTTAACTTTCTCATATTGAGTATGTCACTTCTGAGCACTGCCAGCTAGGACTTGTCCAGGTAACATGCTGAGATGTGCCTCAAAGGTGATTTTAAGGATTGTTAAAATAACTGGGGGAAAAAAATAAAAAAATCAGTAATCAATTAATATTCATGCCATCTCTGAGGTATAAAAACAGCAACACTTCCATGGAGGAAATATGTATTTGAAAATTGCTGGTGTAACTGAGTACTTATGCATTGGAACCAGATGATACTAAGTGAGTCTGAACATGAAGAAAGTGTACTTACACTGGAACCTAGATAAAGGGCCAGATTTGCCCATCTATAGGGTTATACCAGAGGTCAATTGCATCAATGGAAGTTAACATCAAGGATTAATGTGTGTCAACCTCTGGGTAACAGGAAAACCAAATGGCTTTTTCTTTCTTGACTAAAGGATGATAGAAATCCAATTGTTAATAGGGACCTGACACTTAACTCACAGTAGTACTTAAAGTAATCCTATTGAATTCAGTAAGACCACTTGTTTACTTAATCAAAATAATATTCACTCTTAGAGTTTCACAGTCTGGCTCTTGGACCTCAAAAGTCTTCAACTATATTCACAGGGATCTCTGGTTACACATATACACACTCGCTAGGTGTTATTTTGTTATCAGAAGCTATGTGTGTCTCTGACATGGATCAAAGAGGAGGGTCAACTTACACCGGGGACATTTCAATACTGTTGAAGCCTATTGCTGGTCTAGCAATGCTTTATGTATTTTGTTAGAATTCTGATTTTATCAAGACCTATAGTGATACCTTATTTTATGAAAGTTTTGGGTGTTGGTAAAAATGAAACAGGAAAGAAATTGCAAAGGCAGCAGCAGTATTCAGCACAGTTTGTAAAGTCATGTTTTTAGTCCAAATACATTTTTGTGCAATTCGGTTATATTAACAGGATGGATCGAGTCAAATGATTGATTTTAATGATGATTTAAGTCAGCAAGCAGAAAATCTTGATTTAAATCAATCAATTTTAATCTTGTTTTGTAATTGAATTTTTCAGTTATTTCCCTAAAGAAGGCTTATTTCATAGGTGGGTAACCATTAAAAAACAATATGTTGACTTGCAAGTAAATATAGTCTTTGCTCTAAATTTGCTACTCCTTTTTGCTAACTGGATGACGCACTATATATCTTATGTATTTTTAAGCAATTATATAGCTTAATTTGCATTTCTCCAGATTCTTAATTTTTACATTTATGTTAGAAAATGATGAACATTATATTTCTTATTTAGTAGATTATTTTCTCTCATTTGTGTCAAGTTAAATTTGGATGGAAACTGAAATTCAGTTACAAATAAGTGAAACCAGCATATTAAAATTGTTTTCATTACATAAAAATTACCTTAAACGTGTTGGATACTTAAGAAAAAAGTTTAAATGAAACATATGTATTTAAAAAACTCACTGACAAAGGAAGTATATCCGTAGTTAGTGATTTGAAGTGATCATTTCTGGTCACTGTGTCCTTCAAGATTTTTAGAACTAGTATATCTTGTCCTCTCACACCTCAATTTTTATTCATAGATTGGAAGAAAAAAATGGCTTTTCTAGTTTTTAAACTCCCAGTTGGTTTCTCAACTTTGAATTAATTAGTAATTGAAAAAGTGAATAAACTAAAATGAAATAAACATTCTCTGGGCACGTCAGAAGAGGCTACTGCTTTCAAAGACTAGTTTAGCATTTCAGCAAACTCTGGTTCCAGGTGCTTAGCCAGTAACTTCTACTAGTTCAGTAGTTTACTTTCTTTAAAACTTCAGCTGCAAAGATGAATTGCTTAAATATTATTTAATTTTAAATTATTGTAATCGTATGATTATAGTAAGTTTAGACCTTTTGGGGTGTCAATTTAAAATAGGTTTATTTTTAAAAAAAAATAATTTTAAAAATCATTTTTTAAAATCAGTTTCTATTCTCTATCCCAATATGAAATAGTCTATTAATGCAATTAAACATAAATTTAAAAGCTAACATTAAATCTGAAAATACTGGATGAGTCAATGAAATATGCTCTCTGTGGGCCTAACCCCATTTCCCACTTAAAGCGTTCCGGTGACTGCAGTGAAGGCTGATGGGAGTCTGGACTGGTAAACAAAGGCTGTCAATTTATTGAACTTTGTTTTCTCCTATTTCCAAACGGGGCTTTTACTGTGATCGTTCAAACTTTTAAAAAACCTCTATTAACTGTCTTTTTGTACAATGTTAATGAACTAGCCTTTTGATTTAGCCCCAATGTGAGTATCTGAAATGTTACTTGGTGCAGTTCTCTAGTGAGCTCTTCTAATGGAGAAGGCAAGCAGTCACTGGCCTCTGAAAAAAAGATCAGGTAACTGAACAGAGAAGGCTCTGATCTTCCTCCCCAAGGAATGCCATGGGAGAGTTCATGGAGGGCAGGGGGGCTGTATGTACTCTCCTAGAGCCAACCAAATAGCCAGATAAATTATGTGATTAATTGACATCCAGTTCACATAAGGTACGCTTTAGCTTTGTGAAAAATGCTCTAAATAAAGATAATGGGCAAGTTCATTTAAATTATTTGTATTATATATGCCTCTCTAAAATTCTACGGAACACTTCTTATGCTGGTAAAGGTTTTAATGTGCCTTAAAACTAACTGCCTACTCCCAGAATATGATGTTTAATAGAAATTGTCTGGTTTGTCTGATTTGAGTAACTAAATGTTTTATGCAAAGTTATTGACTATGTGGGAAAAGCAACAAGAAGTCATATGGTTCTTGCAGGAAAAGGTGACACATCAGGCTCTGGAAGTGATTATGTATTAATGCATAAATGTAGTTTACTTCTCATTCCTTTGATCAATACAATTTCCGAACAGCAAAGTTCTTAGTGTGTACTCATCTCCTCATTTATATTCTTATGTCTTTGATGAGAACATTTGCCTTGAATGAAAACCAGCCCTGAGAGCCTGCTAGGCTGAGAAATAAAACAAAAACAAACAAAAAAACACAACACCATTTCATGCGCAAGAAACAATTAGAACAATTCACTGGAAAACAAAGAGAGTGATATACCTGCCATGCCATTCCCAAGTAATAGCTAACGGAGTACTGCAGCAATTAGCAAAAAAATGTTACAGTAAGAGGTGGATATTACACATCTTACTGGATGACACAAGTTCCATTTTCTGGATGTGGATAACTATGCTTAGGTCAGTCCTTGTAAAAGTTCAAACAAAATTGAAATCTGAAGTGAATATGCAGGGAAAGAGATTTATGCTGCCTGCCATCACCACAGCATGAATTAGCAATAGATATAAATTAAAAGCAATATACTAGCTCATAACCAGGCTCATATCTGCACAACAGTTACTTAGCTTCCTCCCTACAGAGCAGCAGAAAATGGTTTTCAGAGAGTATCAAAGAGACAGGATAGATTTTAAACTGCAATTTAAAGAAAGGAAATGGAGACAGGAGGCGGGTGGAGTGGAATAAGCAAAGGCTAGCCATAGTACCAAGTGTGGATAATCATGGCAAGGAGACCATGAAAACTGAAAACAGAGAAGCTGAATAAGTGGTTAGGGGTAGAGATACTGTATATATTAGATGTTGGACTGAGTGACTATTGATTGTTGGAAAACCAACAAGACAATTTCAAACTGGATTGAGAAATGGATAAGAAAAAAATAGGGAATATGAGGGAAGAAAGGGAATATAGGCTTGATCCTGCAAGGAGCCAAGCACTCTGGTCCCCTATCCAGCAAAGGGTTTAAGCATATGCTTAAAGGTAAGCACAAGTTATCCTGTTTGGTGGGAGGGGACCAGAGTACTCCACACCTTGCACAATCAGACCCTACAAGATTCCACTCTCAGAAGGAAAATAGTGGGAGCAAAATATAATTAAACTAATAGGTATTAAGGCTTAAGAAGATCATAAAATGGAGAACTGCAACAGTCAAAGGAATTAATGTACAATGATTCCAGAAGAGGCACATTTAGGAGTAAAAGCAAATTCTCCCTTCAGATATGGGAGGGAAAAGATAGTTTGGGGTCAAGGATGGCTCCACGGATTTCTACTTTGGGAGCAAGATTCAGTTTGAATTAAGGAGAGTAGCAGCATGGAATAAAAAGGACTTTAAGCCAGGAGGAGAACTTTGGCATTGAAGCATAAGAAGCATACTCCACAAGATAATTATCTTCTTATAAGGTGTTAGAAGAACCTTCTGTAAATGCTCATGATCATGAACTGCCAGACATAACCAGAGGGGAACAAGAAAAAACAAAATGAGGAAAAGAGGCATGCGAGAAGCCATTAGTTAAATTGAAACACAACAGCCAGTTTAAGCACAGCTTAAAAGAATGAGCCAAAATGTACAGTGGAACAAAGACAAGAAATACTGAAATGATGGGAGATAATAGTATGACCCACACCTAGACAGTCAAAGAGTGTGTTTGTGGCTCAGAAGCAGTAGTCTGCTAGTCACACATTTTAGCAGAAAAGCTAAGTGGTTGCATTGTTGTGAAACACCACTCTATCAAAAAATATTGAAGTGAAACAATGAAGAAAATACTGCATGGGGAAAAAAAAAGGCTAAGGCAGGAGATGACAACCTACAATTGTATCTACAAGCTCCATCAGATGCTCTGCAGAGAAAGCAACGAAGCCAGGCGTAAAGCTTCTTACAAATACAACACACTGTTACAGAAGTTCAGTGGAAGTAAGCATCTAGCAATTCAAGTGGGTAAGGTAGAAAAAAGATCTTTGGCCGCATGTAAGAAGCTATAGCAATTCAGTCTGAACAATTTCATGAGTTGTAGTGTATTACGCCAACAGTGGAGCAACACAAAACGTATGCTGTGTGGGAGAGAAAACAAATCTCAGAGAAAAATCCTATCCCTAAACTGATAGTTATGTATAACTTAATTTAATCACAGTGACAGAGTTGCAAGGTACATTACTGCATGCCGTAAAATAAAGGAAAATGTATAACTCAAAAATGATGGCTCGGGGTAATAAAATGCTCATTCTTTTTTATAGCAAATGGAGGTGAGCAGCATATCAGTGTAAGCTACTAGTACAGGCCCACAACAAAGGCTGCCAGAATGGTCAGGCAAACCTGAAGATTTGAGAAATTAACCAGTTTCCTCCATTGTTAGAACATACTTTAAAATAAAATGTGGCACAGCTCAGCACTAGAATGCAAACACTTTTCACAAAACGGTTATTAGTGAAGGAAAGTCAGAGCACAGCCAAACCAGCATACGAATAAATGAAGGAGCTAAGGAAGGAGGTTTCTTAAGAGATAGTGAGGAAGTGGGGGGGGCGGGGGGAAGGATCAAAATAAAGCCATGTCTATACTAGGAACACTTTGCCAGTATACTCTACTGGCAAAAGCACTGCTAGTATTGGTGCAGCTTATATAAGTAAAGAGATTCACTTTTACCAGCACAGATGATTCCAGTTCTCCCGAGTGAAACAAGCTATACCATCAAAAGCAGCATTTTGCAAGTGTAACTAATACGGCTGTCAACTAATCACCGTTAACTCACACAATTAACTCCAAAAAATTAATCACAATTAACAAAATTCATCGTGATTAATAAATTTCAATTTGGTATTCTATTGTTATAAGTACGATTAAATATTTCTGGATGTTTTTCTACATTTTCAACAGTGATTTCAATTATAACACAGAATACAGTATGGTGGTTGAAGCATGAAGGGACATATGAATCTTTAGCACATAAATATCTTGCAACGCCAGCTACAACAGTGCCATGTAAATGCCCACTCTCACTTTCAGGTGACATTGTGAACAAGAAGTGGGCAGCATTATCTCCTGGAAATGTAAACAAAACTTGTTTGTCTTCGTGATTGGCTGACCGAGAAGTAGGACTGAGTGGACTTGTAGGCTTTGAAGTTTTACGTTGTTTTATTTTTAATGCAGATTTTTGTACATAGAAATTATACATTAGTAAGTTCAGATTTCATGATAAAGAGATTGCATTACAGTACTTGTATGAGGTGAACTGAAAAATACAAAGTTTTGTTTTTTACAGTGCAAATATTTGTAATAAAAAATAAATATAAAGTGAGTACTGTATACTTTGTATTCTGGGTTGTAACTGAAATTAATATATTTGAAAATGTAAACTTCCAAAAATATTTAAAATAAATGGCGTTCTATTGTGATTAATTGCACTGTTAAACAATGATTATTTTTTTTAAACTCATTTGACAGCCCTAATAACTAAGTCTTCATTGGGGCCTTCTGCCAGCATGGCTATGTTGGTCACAAAATGCATCTTATCACACTGCTGACCGAGACAGTTATGCTGGCAAAAATCTGCCATACAGACTTGGCCTAATTTGAGAGTAGTCCAACTGGCATATGCCCTGCTCAATCATCCCTAGTGAAGATAAATCAGGACACCAACATTGATGGATACAAAAAAAGAAGTATCTAATCACCAACTCTTTATGGTACTTAAGAGACAATGACAGAGTGAATAACTATAATGATTCTAGCCCATTCTTGGGTAGCAACAAAACCAGTATGAACTGGACATGTTAGACTGATAGAACTAGATTGAAGGTCTCAGACCCAAGGCTCTAGCCTGAGCCTGGAATCTACACAGCAATGAAACAGCCCCACAGCCCGAGCCCCACAAGCCTGAGTCAGCTGGCGTGGGCCAGCCAGGGTGTCTAGTTGCTGTGTGGACAGGCCCTGAGAGAACTAGAGGCAGGAGGATCTGGGTTGGCTAGGAGAATGTAGGCTGGTTCTGTTCCTGTAACTTCAAAGGAAAGTCTTTCCATCTTAGCTTGCAGTGAAGTGTAAGATTAGATATTTAATGCTTTGTTCCAACTGCTAAATAAAAAATAACTTTGTTTTAAGAAGTCTGTTGGTCACAAGCTCCCCAGTGATGAAAATGCAGCTGAAAATTGCAACTCCCCAGTTGAAATGCAAACTTAGCTGGACTGAAAGGGTAATAAGCGATTGGTATGCCTGGGGCAGTGTACCTGGCTTCTGGTGTAAGCACAGAAAGGCAACAGGCCCAAGACCTAAGGGAGATGCACTCAGAACACCAGAGATCTAGTGTAGACCAGTACTGAGAAGACAGCTTGTCAGCAGCTATCAAGTATATATCGCTTCACTTGTGTGTTGATGAATTAATGTTACCTAATAATATTGGAGAGTCAGACAGGCCCTATCTAGAAAACAAGGTGTTTAGAAAACATGGTAGCTAATGTGTATTAACTAATATAGTTTTATAATATCAGTTAGCACCTAGCATAGAAACAGACTAACATTTTCTCAGCATACCTCATTTTTCTATTCTAGACAAAGCCACAGAGGAGAGGGAAATCTGTGACTTCCTATAGCAATGACTGGGCACAAATTACGTTCATGGAATATGTGACAAAACTAGCACACACACAGGGGCTCACGTTTGATCACACTGCGTGATCTTCTTTCATCTCTTAAGTGCAGGATTTTTCTTTCCCAGGTCCCACATTTTTGAAAGCAGATTTACTTGTATTTTATAGACATGGCCTGGCAGAGTCTGTTTTAGAATCAGCAACTGTAAGGCACATTCTACTACGTTATTATTTGGGTCCATCTGTTTTTCCATTATTGACTTTCTGTATTCTTTGTTTTCACTTGTTTATGCAAGATTAGTTTCAAAATAAAAATGCAAGCCAAGCCAAACACAGCACAGTCCTGACTATGCACTCCAAGGCATTGCACCCTAGCGTCCCCATAACATAGATACTTCAAAATTGATCCAACTGATATTTGAAATGTTACTGACACTTTCAGGCTTTGTAAAGGAAAGGAATTTCTCAAACCATAGGAAAAAAATGGATTTATTCAGTGCACAAAATATTCCCTTTATTAAACGGTGCCCTCAGACAGTTACTAAAAGGAGAAGGGGAATGGGAGAGGAGGATAGTCAGTCTTTGGCTGGGCTAGCACCAATGCAAATAGTTTTATTTCATTATTATTTGTAAGCAATTCATTGATTTTAAAGCCAGAAGGAACCATTATGATCATTTAGTCTGATCTGCATAACACAATGCCATAGAACCACACCTTCTGGTTGGCACCTAGAGACCATAGATGACATTGGGGCCATGTTGTGCTAGGCATTGTGCTCTGGGCACGGATCCCATAAACTGAAGCCACTACCTAATACAAAAGGTCTTCCACAAAGATACCTGTATCAGCCTTTTCCCTCCTCAACTGCTTTAATAAAGAGAAAAATAAAAGATCACAATTCTGGACTCTGGCAGGGAAACAAGTTCCAGCCAAAGGCCCTCTCAGTGATCAGCCCTCTGTGCTCAGCTTCCTCCAGTTTAAGTAGTGAGAGGACAGAAATACGGGTAGAATCTTGACTGTGGTAGGAAAGCTAGTCACTTGCTTTCTGTACAAGATTTTACTAGTATTATGGTTTACACTTAACCTGCATCAGGTTTCAATAAATATATGAGGTAATCCTCTTTAGGCAGGGCTGCAAGCATCCTATGAAATAAAACTACCCTGTTACATTAAATCAGGCTGCTTTAGGATCATCTCCTCCAGTTTTAAAACTGAACATTCCATCACTGTTCCCCTGAACTATATTCACTTCTTAGGCAAAGTAAAACACATCAAGGGTGGGGGTCTGAAAGCCCTTAGTATTGGCTTAACTCTGCACCCATTGAAGCCAATGGGAGATAGAGTTAGGCCAATGATGAGTGCTTTTGAAAATCTCATCTCGAGTCTCAGGGGGTAAAGCAGATCAGATAATGAAAAGATAGGTTTGTGAATATATCAGCAAATAAATGACTCAAATTGTAGTTGCTGCTATTCATAGAGTCAAATCATCATTAATGAATATTCATCTGACTGTTGCTATTAAAAGTGTTCAAGTGTCTTGACATTTGATTAGCACTGGGAACTTATCTGGGGTTTAAATTTCACTATTTGCCTAATAAAAAGTTTCAGTCATGCAGAGAGGGAAAAGACAATCTGTACTGCACGTAACAAACTGAAGGCTATTTGAATAAGCTAATTACCTGAAATTAAACTTCCCTCATGTGTTCCACTCTGATTACCAAAGCAAAAATAATAATTTCAAACATCACACAATATATTGGGGGAAGGAGAAGTCCTGTAAAATGCTTATGGGATGATTTTGTAGTCTGTATATATTTTTGTTTGGTACTAACTCAGACCTGAAGAGCAGATGCAGAGATGCAAAGCTCAGTATAGGAGGATACACAGCGTATTAACAATCCTTCGCATTTGGTCACAACTTTTGCCTAAGGATCTCAAAGTGCTTTAAACAAAGGTGGGTCAAGTATTGTGGTGCACTGGGTAATATTGTTTTATTGCTGTGTCACAGAAATGCTCCTGTAGCTCAAGTGGCAGAAGCCAGGACTTCTGGAGGAGGATGATCTTAGTTTTTAGTCACTCAGCTACAGTGAAGTTCCAAGAGGCCATGACGAGCAGCATTGTGACAACCATGTGATTCTAGGTGGCCCTGGGTTTGTTCCACTATTCGCAGATAAGATGAGCCATTGAGTGTAAGTGGTTCACTTGCCAGAGAGATTACCCAACAAATCAGCGGCAGCATCAGGAATAGAAACCAAGGGTGAAGTTCTGGCTCTACTGAAATTAATGAAAGTTTTGCCATTGACTTCATTAGAGCCAGATTTCACCCCAGCTCTCCCAACTCCCATTCCTCAGCTATAACCACTCAACAAATCTCTCTCCTCAATAAACTGTTAATAGCGTCACTGTTACACATTAGCCACTACTTGTACCACTGCACTCTGAAACAGGGCTGCCCAGAGAATTCAGGGGGCATGGGGCAAAGCACTTTCAGGGGCCCCTTCCATAAAAATAAGCTGCAATACTATAGACTACTATATTTTCGTGGGGGCCGCTGCTGGGCCCGGGACCTGGGGCAAATTCCCCACTTGCTCCCCCTGCCCCTGGCAGCCCAACTTTGAAAACCCTGCAGTCCCATGGGGACACAGGCACTCAAGGGCAAACTGTAAGAGCCATAAGGATGCTCTAAGCTGCACTCTGGGCCAAACCATTCCCTGGAACAGGCAGCAACAAAAAATAGTAGAACATGGCCCTGGACAACTGGGATCTTAAGCTCCACCAGAAATGTAAGGATTGCATGAATAAAGAAACCCTGGGTTTGGCAGAGAAACTTGTCTACTTTTCTTAAAAGTAGCAAACAATTTTAGTCATGGTGCAATACTATTCATTAATGTGATATTCATCAGCTATGCTATTAACTAACTATAGCCTCCAACCGAAAAAAAAAAAAAGTAGTCTAGACCGTTGCATATAGTCTCCTTCTCTCTCCCACACTTTCATGCCAAAGGCATTTCAGTCAGACTAGATATAGCAGAGCGCATTGGGAAAAACATCTAGACTAGGATAGATTCATGGCAGCAAGAGATTAGGCTTCCTCTGTTATCTCAGGAGAGACTTTTTTAAAGGAAAGTTCTTATTGCTCTATTACCTCAAAACAGACCTGGAGGTTCAATAGCAAAAATAAGTAAAGCCCAAAGAACTTTAATTTTTCATTCTAATTTTGGGATGGTGTGAGCATTGCCACAGACAGGCATATGACAACGTATGGATGGAAGAGATACACAGCTCTGATATTCCATTATGCAGGAATTAAGACAAGCGGAGAGAAAATAAACTGGTTTGTGTTCCTTTCAAATACATGGCTACAATATATTCAGCTTATCTATGTTAATACTTCAGAACTGAGGGAAATGAGTAAAACTCACAATCTCCATTATTCAGGTACAGGGTCTAAATTTTTGTTTTAAAAATACTCAAGTGCTTAAGCTTTAAATTCAGCTGCTCTGTGAAAGATGATGATATTACATTTAGCCCATAGGGTTTGAAATACTGCTGTTATATATTTTATCATTTACTGGAAAAGCACTGACCCACCAAGCTGCAATCAGATTATTGGTATCAGTCTAATTACGGAGTGCATAAATTCAGTACAACCTACTGGAGATAAGAAGCACAGCTCATCCTTTCATATCCTGGAGGGATTTTCATGCTCCAGCAAGGCCTCTCTCACCACTGATAGAAGGAATTATTCCTCCCCAGCCTATTGCTTGGCTCAGTTCAGAATTAAGTAAGTATTTGCACTTGATCTAACAAAGAGGAAATTAATTTCTTATAGCAGTAACCTGCTTGTTATTTCTTCCTCAAATTGGAAGTGTGCCTACAAATGTTCAGTAGATACAAAGGGCCTTATAGCACAGGCAAGTGCCACTCCACTGAAGGGATTCTTTCACTCTCTTTGGAATGGAAAAAAGAATAAGGAGAAGACTCCAGGACCCTGATGTTCCCTACTGCCTCTATCACACCTACTGCCCCCAAATGGCTTTTGTGCCCAACACCATCAAAGCTGTTTTCAGCTATCTTCAGGGACTAAGCATGCAGCTTCCATAGCATTCCTACTCCGTGCTAACCTGGGGAGTTCAAGCCTGGATTCCTTGTATGGCCAGGAATTCCCTTAACATTCTGGGCAGGCTCTGTTCTCCTGTTCTTTTTGTCCTCCTTGTAAGGTGCTTGATCTGTTTCCAGCCCCTGAGGGATTTTCTGCCACAACAGATCTTTCAGGCCTTTCTTCCAGGGCAAATTGCAAGTTCTATTTGAAAGAGTAAAACTCACAATCAATGCAGGCTTCCAGAAGCCTCTCACTCTTCCCTTCACACCTGAGCTAGTCACAGGAGCCAACCTCCTACAGTTCCTTCAGCTGAGGCATCTCAGCCCTCTATAGGGAACATCTGATCCCTTCCAAGGTGGGTCTGATAAATTGAACAGGACTGGCTGGTTGCAAGTCCCCTGACCCTTACAAGGAGCAAGATTAAAGATTCCTGTTCTGTCCTTGTTTTCCTTTGATTATTCCTCACAATCTAGAGCACAGCTTTACAGAAGCACATGAACTGTGCAATAGTGGATGTACTGTCAGCATAGAAAAAGATACATTCTATGGTAAAGTCCTGCACTGATGGGGAGAGGACTGGGTCACCTAATAGGATTTTTCCTACTCTAGTTTCTCTGATTATGTATTTGAGGAGCATCACGGCATTTAATTCCATCAGCTGTTTGGAATATGTAGTGCTGCAGAAGGCTTTTCTGATACTATAGAACAGTGGTCCCCAACGTGGTGCCCACGGGCGCTGTAGCACCCGCCGGGGCATTTGTGTGCACCCGCCTAGTGCCCAGCAGGGGACCTGCTGGGGACAGAGAATTCAGGTTGCGGGCGCGGTGTTCTCTGTTCCCAGCAGGTGCAGGGCCTGCCTAGTTCCCAGCAGGGGAGAGAAGCTGCAACCCCACGCCTGCCAGGGACAGAGAACTCTGGGGCTGCAGGCGCTGGTGTTCTTGGTCCCCGGCAGGTGCGGGGCCCACCTAGTGCCCAGCAGAGAAGAGAATCTGAGGCCCTGTGCCTGCTGGGGACAGAGTACTCCAGGGCTGCGGGCACCAGTGTTCTCTGTCCTCGTGGCTTTTCTCCAGCGTCTCTCTTCTCTCTGGATTCATATATTATGTAATATTAATTTTTTTTTGTATTATTTAATGTACAAATACAAAATAAGCCTTGTAAAATTGTTGGTGCCTGCCACTCTCTTCTGAAAACATGAATATGCTACTGGTCACCAAAAGGTTGGGGACCACTGCTATAGAACCTCAGAGTTATGAGCACTGGAGTTACAAACTGACCAGTAAACCACACCCCTCATTCAGAACCAGATGTATGCAGTCGGACAGCAGCACGACAAAAAAAAAAAAAAAAAAAAAAAAAAAAAAAGGCAAATACAGTACAGTACAGTAAAAGGGAAAGTTTAAGAAAAGATTTGACAAGATAAGGAAAATTTGTGCTTGTTTCATTTAAATTAAGATGGTTAAAAGCAGTATTTTAATTCTGCATAGTAAAAGCAAAGTTTCAAAGCTGTCTTAGGTCAATGTTCAGCCATAAATGTTTGAAAGAACTACCATAAGGTTTTTGTTCCAGAGTTACGAACATTTGAGAGTTCTGAACAACCTCTGTTCCCAAGGTTTCCTAACTGAGGTTCTATTGTACGTCCATGCAGCAGAATACAAACAATGCATATAGTGAAAAACCTCTCACACGGTGCTAAACTGCACCCAGTTTCCAAGCACAAGTGTGTTACAGTTACAGATCTGACCTATGCCATGCCATTAGGAGAACTACAAGCCTGGTGGAGTGATAGTTTTGCACAGAAAAGCAGACTCTGCTGACCCCAGAAGTGATTCTACTCTTTGAATATATTTGGATCGGAGTTGAAAAGCGATCTCTTCTAACAGCGTTTCCCAAACCTGAGGAATGAGGGGCCAGCTATAGGGCACAAACAGACCTCTTCAGGGTCTCTGCTTTCAATCAAAAAAGGGAGTCTCTAGCTGTTATAACTCATGAAGATGATCTTCAAAATGAGACTTGAGTATAACCAATGCAGCAATGTCTGCCTGGGTTTGCAGATAGCCAGACATAATAGCTCTGAAGCATGAATTTCCTCATTGACTGCAACAAGTGCTAGTTCAGAAGCCCGTGATGATATTGTTAATTTTGACATTTAAAGTACTTTGCTGCTCAGAGTAAGCAAAAAGGGTAAGCAAGCATCACATTATGAATATCTTCATCAGCATTTCTCAACAAAGGGATAGCAGGTAGGTACAAAAGAGGTCTACATTAACATGGGTAGGCCTCTAACACAGTCGTTTTCAGACTTTTTTCATTTGTGGACCCCTAAAATTTTTGAATGGAGGTGTAGACACCTTTGAAATCTTAGACATAGTCTATGGACCCCAAGGGATCCACTGACCACACATTGAAAACCACCGCTCTAACACATGGCTAAGTTACAGGGACCTGGTTGATTTCTTTTTCCTGAATGAGGCTCAGCTTTCAGAAGTTTTGGAAACTCTAGCATACAACACAAAATACCTTTGCAGCTCTCTGCTCCTTATCCTGAGTGGAATGGAATTAGATGCTTTGAAATACATAAAGTTAAAAGGAGACTGGTTAAAAACGCCAAGCTCATGAAGTTAATGAAGCAGAGTTGTGCAGGTTTCACTTACAAGCCTATGAAATGAAATGGTGGGAAGTGTGGAAGGTGTTAAGTTTAAGTTCCCATTGCCTTCGCCCTGCTTCATAGATAAGGCTCACCAGGAAGGTGTACTGAGAGTTTCATTCAATTGCTCACTCTAGGCAGCTCTAATAACAACTCACCCAATGCGTGGGGGAGGTGGACAAGTGGCAGTGCAAGCTGTGGTGAAAGGATTTAAGTGCTGATCCAATGCCCACTGAAATCAATGGGAGCCTTTCTACTGATTTCAGTAAATATTGGTTCCGACCTTTAAGGGTGAAACCACCAATTTAGCTCCCTTCTTTTTCCCTTTCATGCAGAAAATCTACATGAAGATACTGTGATGAACATCACATGCTCCAGCGCAACGCACTCACCTCCTGCTGTCATCAACGTGATCATCTTGACATGGAAAATATTCCCATTTTGCATAGTAAATACAGCTTCTCATCTTACACTGCCAGTTTCCATGCTGCTCAAATGAGAAAGCAAATGGTTGGTGGGTTTTTCATAACAATGTCTTTTGGCATTTCCAGTAGTTACTATGCAATTAAGAGGTACTGTACTTATCTCTCTGCCCAAAGAAAAGCTTCTGAACAGCTGTCAGAACACTTCTGAAACATCCAGATCTCTGAAGTAACATCTTGTATGTTTCCATAATACCCAGTTATCCAGATCAAATATGAGGTGGTATTTCCTCAATGGCAGGGGAAGCTGTAATGACTTAGTAATCAGTTCTTTCCTACAGTTCACTGCCATGAAATCTTTGGAAGCAACGCATATTGAAGAATTGACAATGCTTTGAGGAAGGAGAAGTCAGCGAGAGAGACAGCAGATATTGTTATGATTCCATATGAATAACTGCAGAAAGTGTGTGCAGTATAACAGTTTCATCTAGAGCCAGATACCACTTCCACTGAAAGTTAAAGACTTATAATATCTATATCTAAGCACCCTAGTATCTGAACAGCAATAGCAAAGTCCCTAGCAGACCTCCAGGATTCTTTGGCACTTTTCCATTTTGGGGGTCATACTAAGGATAGAGTTTTTGCTCCCCAGAGAAGTGGGATAGAACATTATATTGCCCATGGTATGATGGGCATGACGTCACAGAAGCAGAAGGACTTTTTGCTGTGTTTCTGTAAGAGGTTTCAGGGGTAAGCAATGCCACATTGAAGTACGGCGAGATACTAATCCTACAAGAGATGTTTCAACCAGATCCTTCTCAAAATTATGTTTAAAGACAGTGACACTGCAGAGGTAAAATTTGCATTGTGAGAAGTTACAGACACACAACCTCAGTTACTGTTAAGGTATATTTTGAATGTGTGGTATAGGGCATTGTGTGCTCTGTACCGTTTATTCTAAATTGGGCCATAAATCTCTGCAAAAGCCAATAAGAATGAGCTTCTCTGTTCCTTTGCATAATATATTATTGTGGGAGAGTGACATTCTCCCAAAGCTCTATATCAAATCCCTGGTAAAGCTCCCTCTGCTGGACACTCACCAGGCTGATGTGTTTGGGTCCCACTAACTAGACATCTATGCCTTAAGCAGAATAACTTGCTTGGCCTCTCTGGCACACTTTCTGGACACCGACTTTCTTTCTGTCACCTCTTTCCAGAAATGGGACCTCCCTGTCCAGCTGTCCTTGGTTCCCAAGACCAGCACTGATCCCTACAGACTCCCCAGTATCTTGAACAAGACACTTTCCTAGAGCTCCCCCGTTGCAGGGACTTTTGGTTACAGTTTACCTGTCCAAGGACATGTGAGAGTTGAAGCACATAAACACATAGACTTTGCAAAAGGTTCCAAAGCCAATCACTCTTTACTCTAGACAGAGTAAGAAATATACAGATCTAGACAAAACAGCACACCTATACTGATCTCCCTGCTTCAGTTGCCTCACTCCTTTTGAGTATTTTTTGGTCGTACCGCAGAGTCCCTTACAGAATCCAGGATCCCCACTCCTGCATATGGCTTCTTCTCCAAATCATGGAGTCTCTCTCTCTCCAGCCACTGTCCACTTCCTCCTTCAGCTGGTCCACAGTTAAAAATAATCCTCTACTATGAAAGCATGCCCCTCTTTCCTGCTCAAACTTCCTTTGTTTGAATCCCTCTGAGTCTTTAAAGATGATCATTATCACCTGGCTGCTTTGTTTGCGCGCGTGTGTGTGCGTTCCCAGCTCAGTGCCCTCCTTGGTATACCCATTGGTCAACCAGAGCCCAGTCATTAAGGTGAAGAACTTCTTTCATTGGCTCTGCAGCTTCTTCCAAACTGGAGAAGGTTAGCGGGAGGGAGGGAGGGAGAGGTGCAATACACATCAGAGATCCTGTTAACTCATGGCTGACTCACCACATACTGAGGCATTCAATGATTCAACAATTTCATAAAACCAACCAGAATTTAAGTATCAGACGGGTAGCCATTTTAGTCTGGATCTGTAAAAAAGCGATAGAGTCCTGTGGCACCTTATAGACTAACAGCCATACCGGAGCACAAGCTTTTGTGGGTGAATACCCATGCATCTGACGAAGTGGGTATGCAACCACAAAAGCTCATGCTCCAATACGTCTGTTAGTCTGTAAGGTGCCACAGGACTGTCGCTTTTCACAGAATTTTTTAGTTGTACATAGACAGATTCCCCCAAGTTGTAGAGGGATTTTGATTTCGGAGGCTTTATCATTTTTTATATACACAGTTGGGAAAGAATGAGAAATAAAAGCCAAAAAATACGATGTAGGACTGAAGCAAAAGGAAAGAAGTTCTATACATTTACAGAATTATTGTACAAAGTTAGCATTCTGTTATATGGGATTTTTTGCTAGCTCTCAAAAAGAAAAGCTGCCTATTATTTCCTATCTGTGTAGATCATTTTGTGCCATCTGGATTCTATTCCATTTTTCAGGCAACAAATATGTTCATTCCTGTTTAAGCTTGATGTGTTAGTTGCAAAGATCTCAAATTTAATTGTGGTATTACTGTAGTGCTAATTCAGAAGAAACATTGAGCTTCATTAATATTAGAGTCTCAAGAGAATCAGATTCCACATCTTCCGTCTGTACATTATTAATGCCTCACAAGGAATGATATATGGACTAATCATTCACAATTTCTGTAAACTTTATATACAAGGGATGGAATTCATCCCTAGGGGTTGATCCTGCACCCATTATAGTCAATTGCAAAGCTCCCATTGATTTCAATGGTGCAGGGTCAGACCCATAATGCAAAGAACCCTTCATGGCACGGGGTCTTAACGGAGGCAAGAGTGGCAGGTCTACAAACCCGTGCTAGCCTTTTATTTCAAAATTCAATGTCACAGCACTATGGTGCAGAACCTCAACTGTGTAAATTATCGTAACTGCACTGACTTCAATATGTCAGTGCATCAACAGAATCCAACCTTAACACATGCTGCTATCATTTTGTTTTATGCACTCAGAGCAATATTAAAAGAAGAAATGTGAAGTCTCCATGAGAGGGCATGCAGTGCATATCTCCTCCAACAGTCTGTGCTGAGTTCCAAGAACAAAAATGGCTGAAATCGGAACATAGGGAGAATGCTTAAGATATAAAAGGTATAGTACACAGAAAACAAGAAGCTCCATACTAGTTTCATAGATACAGACATCACAACTACCATGAACGAAGAGTATCTTATACAAACTGCCCAGGGTTAAAGAACAAACAGCACAATTTTAAATCTGAAAATTATTTAAGTGTCAGAACCTCTTGGGCTTGCAAAACCAGGCTGGAACTCTGATGAGAACAGCTTTAACATATGGGTTGGAAATACTATAAAACAGCCTCACACAGAAATCCTCCACTTTCAGTCCCAACAGGATGTACAAAGGGCAGAAGAGGGCAAAAATGAAAAACAATGGAAATAAAAAAATCAAGAGTTTCTCAAAACTCCTAGAATGGTGGCTTAACTTCAGTTAGTTTTGTTGGAAGTCTGAGGCAGAGGATTTGTGTTTCTTTTCGACTTTTTCACCCCCTGACTTTGTCAATTCTTTCCTTGCAATAGCGCTGTTCAAAAAATAAACAAAACAAACAAACATAACCCCAAAAGCCTACACAGGTTTATCTGGTCAGGAAGCTTCATGTATTTTAAGAGTTCCTAACCTTTGAGAAACAAACCTAAGTTTTAAATCTGTATGCTTACTATCTCCCAACCTGGTGAATCTAATTTTAAATGTAATTAGACTCTGGCCTCATTTGTAATACCAGAGGCTATCTAACTGTTTAATAGTTTATTTCATTCTTTATTGACTTTTGGTTTTTCCTCCCCATTTTTCAAGAAAGGTGCATTTCTTTTTGACAGATTCTATTTAGAAAATCCCTAAGTATGGCTGTGGGGCATTAGGGCTATTTTATATCAATTCTCCTGAGTGACATTCAAAGAAAAAATGTTCTTGTTTAAAGTACTTTGTTTAACATAGGACTGAGAACCTGAAATGGAGTTCTACCTAGTACTGGAACTGCATTACTCTGAGCAAGTCATATAGCCTCTCTGCCGCAGTTTCACCATTCATTACATGGCATTTAATGTCAATTTATCTCAGTGCAATACGCTCTATAAAAATCTAACATATTTGCTAACAAACGTAGCCACTTAAGACTTTATGGGGGTCACTCCACAGCTTTCCTTGGCCTTTTAGACTTTCAGATGGACAGAACTATGACCACCCTGCTCCAGAAGCAGACCCCTGTTAACTGAGTTAAACAAGATTCAGTTATCCATTGGCAATATAAGACCTATGAGCTATAGCTAAGCTGTTCTAATTCCAGCCAGGAGAGGTGGAACACAAGTTCATTAGGATCCAGTATATGACGACAATCGGATTGTTTTTCAGTTGGCTTTAGTTATTGTAGATTTGCAGTTTTAACCTTCAGAATATATTTAGTACAATTCCCTTAATAGATGCATGCTCTGCATTTTTAGAGCTCTTGCCTGCTCCTTAGAGAAATCCCTTCCATCTCTGGCTTGAGCAAAAGAGCATATTGATTTGGAATGCACCCATGCAGTGGCATGTTTGGTGGGGCCCTGATTGTGCCTCCTCCTTTCCCACAGTATGTTTTCTGGAGTTGGGAAGTGTCTCTGATTTATTGTGCACTCCTTTACAAACCTTTGGTCTGCAGAGAACAGGTTTTTCTGCTTTCTGAGTCAGATTCCATTCAACACAAATACTGCTCTTAGTAGTTTAATAGAGAAACTGCTCTGCCTGATCTCCCTACAGAAACACACACACTTTTTTTTGCTCATTTGCAGTTATTACTCCACTCGGTCAGGGTAAAATAAAATCCCTCATGATCATGGTTTCCTTTCATCTATCTACTTTTATGTGGCCATCACTGTGAGTATTGGGTATTTGCTGCTGTTCTTTTCCATTTGACCCTGGAGACCAGTAGCTCTAAGTACATCCCTTTCCTACCCCTCCCCAAACCTTTTACTTTACCATCTGATGCCATCATGCTGCAAATGTTAGTTCTTTCATTGAACCTCTGTCTCCATGGCCACAGCTTTACCTGTCCTTCTGGCCATCTTTATCTATTTCATATCCTGTTGATTTAACAGGTTACTTTGTTTCCTGGCACAGCTAAGTCTTGGCTAATTAACTGACAGGTCCTGATCCTACAAAGACTTATGCACATGATTAACTTTATGCACTGCGAGTAGTCCCACTGATTTGGTTTGTAAGTCTTTGCAGGATTGGGACAATAATATACTTATCTTAAATATAAGTTCAGCTATCTTGTTTTCTATATATGAATATAGGAGCAGAGCTTTTGCTAGAACCCTGAAAGCAGCATTAATCAAAGATATGCCTACAGGGTCTATTATGTTTCTCTTGTATTTCCTGTGTAATATTAATATTCTTTCAAGAGATAGTAAAAATAAAAATCATGTTGTGTATTAAGAGAATTAACATCACTTTAGATAATTAAAACTGAAAATTTTGAAAATCTAATTTACTTTTCAACATTTATATTGTTTTTTGTACATTTCACACAGCTTGGTCAATAAAACTATACATCCACTAATGTTGAGAACAATAGTGTTTAGGAGTTCAGAGTACTACAGGGGAATGATTAAAATGAAACCTATTTTCCTTTTGATTTTTTGTTAAAAAAAAAAAAAAAAAAACACAACACAAAATGAGAAAGTATTTACTTTAGCTCTTTTAAAAACTCACTGCGTCAAAACCAAAATTTTGGGATTAAATTAAATTGACAAAAATTCCATTAGAAAGTTACTGCCACAGTTCCTAACTGTGGTCAAGGGACCACAGGTCATTTTTAAAGAGCTGTTCTCAGTTCTGGCTGAGAGAAACAGAACTGATGGGAAAAGAGAGGATGTGATTAACTCCTCCCTCCCCAAAGGAAAAATCTACTTAACTGCACTGAAAACAGCTAAAAAATACATAAATACTACTCTCCCAAGTGTAACAATTACAGCAGTGCATTACAAAGATGGTATGTGATTGCAAATGGGAGGGAAGCCATCTAGAAGACAAATCTTGGTACTAAGGGGTGTCCCATAATAAAACAAATTGGGAACCCTTGAGCTATTTAGTGCAGTGCCTAGAACCATTTTGTAAAGGAGGTTGTAGAAATGCATTTTGTTATTCTACAGAAGAACATAGGGTTAATGACACATAAGGGAACTCCCCAGATCCTGTAGTCACTATGTGACCCTTAGTGGTTGTCTTAGGATACCTTAAACAGAAGGCATCATACACACAAAGTGTAACATGACAGACTTCAAGAATATCGAATGCATGTTCATATAATAACTTGAAGATCTGTTAGTGTGTGCTTATCGAAATGGGGAAATATATGCACAGATTTAGTTGCCTGAAAAATCCAGTAATGGCTCTCACTTCATTGCATCTTTTCATTCAAAAACTCACTTTCAATCCAGTCACTTGCTATTTCTCCATTACTGCTGTCTGGGCTCTAAAGCACTAGTTGCTTTTATCAGCAAATGTACATTTAAAGAAAAAGGTGTCACGTTCATTGCATTTAGAAAAATTAACAGTTTAATTAAAATACGACATAGCTCTTCACAAAGGAGGTCAGCATCATTATGCTTTTTTTACATGTGACTTGCTCAAGCTCTCCCAGCAGGCCAGTGGTAGTCAGGTATAGAATCCAGACCTCCTGAGTTCCAGTCGTCTGGGCTTTATCCACTGGGCCATAGTGTCTCCAAATAAGTATTAAAGGATAAAGTCCCCACCACCCTCCCACTCAACTTCTAGTACAAGCTAATTGACCAACATGGCCACCATACTTTGAGCACGCTGCAAATTAAAAATTGGGTGACATCACAAGCATGTCCCTCTCAGAAGCATGGAAAACATCAACTAAAAAGAGAAGAAAACAGAAGAAAGAGCATGCCAATTAGAAAACTATAGGGAATGGCAGTAGAGATATGCCTATCAACTGTCACTATATTCCAACGTACCAAATACATTTAGATTCACTGACATAAAGAGAACTATACACAGAGAGAGCAATATGTAAGAGCAAATAACTGGCATCTCACCATGCGGTAACAGTTAGCAGATAGCAACTTTGTAATGGCTGACATCTCAATGACCTTCTAACTATTTAAAGTAAATATCTGGTTCTTTCTATCACTCACAGAGACCATGAAGTGACTTTAAATGCCTCTCAGATGCCAGAGGACAGATTAAGATTTAAGTTACATTTTAAACAATATTCCAAGAGTTTGGTGTGGAGGAAAGTTAAACCTGATATTAAGGAGAGAGAGGGGATGAGTTGTCAATTGCCTTTTCCTACTTTGCTGTAGGTTTGCCAGCATTTTGAAGCTCTGTTGATTTGGTTTTCATTGCTGCCTGCTTCCCTGCTTCTCAGCTCTCAGTGTTTATCCATGAGAGGTTTGTTTTCTATTGATTTTTCCCCCCCCATTTTTTGTATACGTGCAGTATGAGATACATGTTAGCAGTCAATATAGGAAGACACAGAATCAAAAACAATTCTTAAGTTTCTTCTTTTGCCAGCTCACAAGCAAGCACAGGGGCCAATAAGCATGTGTCTGGTGGAGCATTTTTAATTCAACTATATAACAAAGAAAAATAAAATCAGTTTCACATCACCACAGTTACAGTAGTCAGTCACTCAAGTTAGTGGCTACTGTCATCTGCCATGTAACATGGGTAGATACTTTTTTGTAACCTTGACCCATGTCATGTGATAGTACCTCTGGCCCAAGTCATGTGGCTGAGCCTGTGTGTGTGTGTGTGTGTGTGTGTGTGTGTGTGTGTGTGTGTGACATCTTTGTTACAACTCCCTGGTCCAGGTGGGGAAAGGAAGATGATGTTAGGATAATCAGGCCAACCATACCATCTAGAGCTGAGATATAAATAGTCCATCACTGAAAATCCCCAGTTTCTCAAGATGAAAAATGCACTCTAGGAATTGTTATACAGAAAGAAAAAGATCAGTGCATGTGTTGCAACTCTGACAAAATCTACTCTAAAAGTGCAGTAAGAGCCACATTCAGAGCTAACCCTGATGTAAATAAAAGGATAAAAAGCTCATTCTTAAAGAGCATTGGCAACTTATTTTAAACATGCAGACAGGGCAAGAACCTTGTAGGACATTCAGTCTCCAATTGATGGCTATATTGGTGAATCCCAAGGAAAAAGTAACTGTTTTCTTGACTGTTCAGTAGATAAGTCACACCTTCCCTTCCCTTGAACAGGTCACTGCCTCCCCAAGCAGGCAAGCCCTCTAATTTGAGAAACACTATTAGAGAACATCCTTATACTCTACACTGACCCTTGAGAATCTGTTGGTTGACAATATAGTTCCTTTCTATTTAGTCCCAACCTGGTGGTAAATGTCTCACCCCTTGGTTGGCCTTTACCTTCTATGAAGTCCTATGACAGTAGTATAGAACAGGAAAAAAAGAGCTACTTATTTAGGTCTCCCATGTTTAAAATCCATGCAGACAAAAGCAGTCAGTTCTGCTGCATCCCCCTAGCTGCTTTATCATTCTCCTCTGTGTTCCTGGCTCAATTCTGCCTTCAGTTTCGTGAGTACAACTCCCACTGAAGTGAAAGGGACCTTTTCAAGGGCCAGCAACAATTGCACTCTGGACTCTCTGCCGTTAAGGGACTGTTCCATGCTCGTGCTCCAGGAGGAACAAACGACGCAGAACTGACGTGACAAACTATGGCCCCACTCTCCTGGCACTCACAGCAGAGGAGTGCAGAGCATGCAAGGACACAATTCCTCTTGATGCTCCCACTGGAGCAGTGCAACTCCATCTCCATTTAGGGCTGTGCCTTAAATGGCCTAAATTTCCTATCGTCAGAAGAGTCTTAAAAACGATCACATTGTTATTTCTAAGCAGCAGTCTCTTCTGCTTCTTTTCAGTTCTTTTAAGATCCTCTAGCATTTGAAATATCTTGTATTATGCTTTAAAATGTTACACATGCTACCTATTAAAGATCTGCTGATTCCACCCCCATGGCAGCACCTAACAGTGGAGAACCAGGACTATGGCTTGCCTTTGTCCCAGAGTACTAGGGCTACAGCCTGATTATTTGTTAGTGTAAACAAGAATTCAGTATAGAGTGATTCTCTCTGTCATGTTCCCAGGACCACTTCACATGTGGCAAAAAGAAGAGGGTCAAGGAACTCAATGAATTGAGAAAACAGTGAACACTGCATCTTTTCAGGAGGTGATGAGTGCCACTGCAAACAGCAAGAGGGAGAATGACAGCAGTGTCAGCAGAGCTCAGAACCTTATCTCACAGGAGAAGCCACCAGACAGATATTTCATGGGAAAACTAGAGATGATGGAGAGTGGATGATCACCGTTCTTGGGGCATACTGCTACATTCATTCTGCCAAGAGCAACCAGCATTTGTTATAGCTACTTGAACAAGTCGAGTACTCATTTATGAAGCAAATAAAACTCTGCATTGTGTTTGCCTGGATCAGTAGAGTTTATAATATTCAGAGTGAATACATTCATGATTCATTTTTCACCTCTGTGACCTTATGAGTTGGAATTTCTCAGAAAGCAAAACTCATTGTTTTAGGTGTGTTATAGCAGCCCTCAAGTCCAGAAGGATGCATGTATGAATACCGATTCTAATAAATATTTGAGCTCTCTCTAGCACCTTTCATCCATGGGTCTCAAAGCACTTGATAAATATCAAGTTTCAACACCCTAGTGTGGTGTACAAGCACAGAGGGACAAGTCTGGCCACATCGGTAATGCATATTACCTTTGGGGTTGAACACAGAAATTGATTAACAATATACAGTTGGTTTAGGAAGCGAATACTGGATCTGTCTGAAATCGTAGGCAAGTAAGAGGCAGCGGTAGAATTTGGCCATGTTACCTGGATTAACAAGACCCTTACCAACATCCAGTAACATCCTAATGTAAGAAAACAATAAGAACAAAAAAGTCAAGGCTGCACAACAGACAGCACAGTATGAGTCTCTCTGAACAGGTGGATGCAACACTGAACAAACTGGCTGCTGTCACTGCACATGGGCACTGGTTTTTTAAATGTAAAGGTGCAGTAGATGGAAAAAGGCATCCCGCTTCATAACTACGGTCACCTCAGTCAGGTGCTAAATTATGCATCTCACCAAAAGCCATTCATGTTAGCAGGCATTCTGCACAAAAATCAAGGATAGAATGTGTCCTATAGCTTTTACTAATAATTTAGGCTGAGTTTTCCAAATGCACCCGTATGATTTAGAAGCACAAATCTCAGTGAAAGTTGCTTAGGCACTTTTATATTAATTAGATTTTTCAACTGACCCAACTCTTTCCCAGAGCTCTACCCTGCCACCTCTAGGCTTGGTAGTTCCTAGTCCCAGCACCTCTGGGCTTGCCGCATCAGATATGAATATATATATATATATATATATATATACACACACACACACACACACACACACATATACATATAAAAAAAAAAATCGCTTGAGCACTGGCACCTCTCATTACAAATTAAGCACTGCTCTTTCCTCAGGAACAGAAAGAAGTGGGACTCTTTAAAACCCAATTTAAAGTTTCAGGCTAGTTTTTATGTTCTTGTTCTGGAGATGGAATGAACTGCCAGCTAAGCACTTCTACTGTAAGTGACTGAGCCAAATATGAGCGAGTTCCAGTATAGTTCTCTGCTCTGAAAGTAGTTGTGGTGTTCAGTGATCAAGTGTTATATGTTGTTAAGTAAATCAAGTGCTGAAGGAAGAGTATAGAATCACAGAAATATAGGGCTGGAAGGAACCTTGAGAAGTTATCAAGCAAACCTAGATCATCTCTGACAGGTGTTTGTCCAACCTGTTTCTAAAGACCTCCAATGGCAGGGATCCCTTGGAAGCCTATTCCAGAGCTTAACTACCCTTATGTAAGGCTGACAGACCCATGTTGCTGGGATCAAACTGGAGATCTCTGAAGTTTAGTGTGTGAGCCTCTACTGCATGAGCTACAAGCCAACTGAGTGTTAGCTAAGGCTGTAGAGCAGACTCATTTTCTCTCTCTCTAAGTGGTCTCAGTGCCACTAGCTGAGACGGACCTCCATACCCAGAAGGTGTGTGGGTTACACTTACAGTAGAAAGTTTTTCTTAATATCTAACCTAAATCTCCCTTACAGTGGATTAAGTCCATTACTTCTTGTCATACCTTCCACGGATATGGAGAACCATTGATCATGGTCCTCTTTAGAATAGCCCTTAAGACAGTGGTCCACAGACTTGAGGGTCGCATGCCCAACTTGCCCCTGCCCATGTCCCCCAGAGCTGGGGCCTGGAGCAGGGGGTGGACAGAGTAAGGGGGCTGAGGCTAGGGCCGTAGTTAGGGGTGGGTCTGGGGTCAGAGCTGCAGCCAGGGGCAGAGCCTGGGGGTGGGGGCAGGAGCAGAGCCACAGCTAGGCTGTGGTGGGTGCCAGCAGCCGGTCCTAAATGCAATCCACCCTTGGCCCTGGTTCGGGAACAGAGCCACAGCGCAGGCCAGCAGCTAATATCATTCTAGGGTTTGTTTGTGTTTTTGCAACTGCACTGCATTGTTGGCTCATTCATTCAATCTGTGATCCACTATACCCCACAGCTCCTGTTGAGCATTACACTGCCTAACCAGTTATTCCCTATTTTGTAGCTGTGCATTAATTTTTCCTTCCCAAGTTAAATACTTTGCATTTGCCTTTACTGAATTTCTTCTTGCTGAATTCAGACCAATTCTTCAATTTGTCAATGTTGTTTTTAATTCTAATCCTATCCTGCAGGGTGCGTGCAACCCCTCCCAGCTTGGCATCATCCACAATTTTTATAAATCACTCTCTCCATTCCATTATTTAAGTCATTAAAGAAAATAGTATCAGACCCAAGAGAGACTCCTGTGGTACCCCATTAGATATGCCCTGCCAGTTTGACAGCAAACCATTGATAATTATGCTTTGAGTACAGTCTTTCAACCAGTTGTGGGTACCCACCATACAGTAATTTCATTTAGACCACATTTCCCTAGTTTGCTTATGAGAATGTGGGACTGTATCAGAAGCATTATAAAAAAAAAAAAACGAGATATATCATGTCTACTGCTTCCCCCTTATCCACTAGGCCAGTAACCCTGTCAAAGAAGGAAATTAGGTTGGTTGTACATGATTTGTTTGTGACAAATCCATGATGGCTATTCCATTAATCCTGCTATCTGCTACATGCTTAAACATTTATTGCATAATTTCCTCCAGTACCTTTCCAAGTATCCAAGTTAGGCTAATTAGTTCATAATTCCCCAACTCCTTTTGGTTCCCCCTTTTTAAAGACAGGTACCATACATGTTTGCCCTTTGCCAGTCCTCCGAGACCTTTCCCATTCTCCAGAAATTCTGTCTGTGGGTTGAGGGACAAACATGACAAGGTGAGAAGAGTGTTAGCACCTTCCTACTGGCTCTCAGCTACAGAAAGGAATTTTCTTGGAAACATTCTTACTTGTAGTAAACACTGTTGCGTGGGATGGTATCTGTGTCTAATGATGTGGTAGTTGCCATGGAAAGCGTAGTGCATGTTTTGTGAACAGTAGAGAAGAAAAAATCCTCATTAAAAGAAAGATTAAAATGGTACAGTAAGTCTGGCTGTGTTTGTAACATAGTCAGCGGTTCCTCCTCTCAGACCACAGTGGAGTGAGAGCTAGTTGTATCTACAGGAAGATGGGTTCAGTGAACCTGTAGAGCGGGGTGGGGAACCTATGGCCTGCAGGCCGGATCCGGCCCATTGCTTAATTTCATCTGGCCCGCAGCAAGTTTTGGCACTTCTCCTCCCCCCGCCTCGCCCCCCGGGGCTGGAGCTGTGAGCACCAACTCGCCCCATTGCAGGGGGAAGTCCCAAACCTACATGCCCAGCTTGGCAGGTGAGTTGAACATTTTATATTTCTTTCTAAAAAACACAGAACTAAATTAAGTTGCTTTTTCACTTGTGAGTGGCCTGTGATTGATTTTTTTCTGTGGGTCAATGGCCCGTGACAGAAAAAAGGGTTCCCCACCACTGCAGTAGAGCAATGCTTATTTAGCCATGGTGGGTTTCACATTTCTTGAGTAAATAGATAGAAAAAAACTCTATAAAAAGAATGTGAATTCTTAGCCAAACAAATTAGAGCTCGCATATGTGATTGACACACAGCACTGTGTATGGGGGGGGCAGGGGGTAGAGGGGACATCCTGCCCTGGGGAACCACCTAAGGAGACTGTACTTCAGAAGACATCTCTCCAGAGTTCTCCAGGACAAACAGATGGTGAGCACTCTGTGCCATTCATTAGGATTGTACCAATGGCTCCTCTATGTGCTCCAGCCCCACTCTGCAGCATAGGGTTATGGGGTGAGGTAGAGTTGAGCCATGGCTTCCTACCAATAATAGGAAAGAAACTGAACCATTAAAAACCTGTATTGCTCTATCTGCTTTTGGCATCCGAAGCTACCAAAATGTCTTCACTGGGTGGCAAATCAGGAAATGTCCACATGTAGATAGTTCTGAATGATGAATAAAGAGCCATGGACCTAAGAATGTGCATGGGGATCTGGTAACCCCACCATAGAAAAACATACAAACACCACAAGCCATGCTGGAATCCTGCAGCTTCAAACAAGAGATCCACTTCATGGGAAGAATATGACAGGCATTGGTCAAACCTATAAAGAAAGCCCATTTCCTGAAAATTCCCTTGCTCAAAGTCAGATCACTCATCATCAGATTTTGGAATGAGAGAACAATCTACGAAGCTATTAAATGGATACATGCCTTCTTGATGTCCTTGGAATCAGCGAATGCAGATGAACAAGTTCGAACAAAACTATACTTTAGAGAAACAAATCAGGCCATCATCTGCTCCAGGAATGTGGATGGTAAACATGAATCTGGCAGAGCAATCCTAATGTCAAATGAAGCAGAACTGGCACTGACTGAGTGGGTATAAGTCAGTGACAAAATTATTAGAATTTGCTTTCGGACTAGAGGTCTTCAAACTAAGAGTCACACAATGCTATGCACCAACCAATGAAAAGCCAAATGAGGAAAAATATACTTTTTATGATTTGCTACCAGATGTATTAACCAAGATCCCAAAACTGGATATGGTGACTGAGTAATTTAAACACAAAAAAGGTAGGAAGTAAAACAATGATGGTTGGATAAAGTTATGGGCAAGTGCAGCAGGAGTTTGGACATGAACCAAAATGGTGAATGATTAGTAGAAATTTGCTGTGTGAACAACATTTCCTCAAAGAAATCCATAAAGTGACAAACTCCCCAGATGTATTAAATAATAATTTAAAAAAAAAAAAAGGAGATATTTTTGTATTTCAAGGAAGTTTTGCATCTCATTGGCAGATGTACATGGGTACGGGGAGCAGATGTCGGCAGGGACCATAACCTTTGTTATCACTAAATTGAAGATCAAGTTAAAGAGGATGAAGACGACCATGCATGAACACCAAAAGCACTTTTCAGTTTGAACTGAAAAACAGATCTGGTTTACTTCTGTTAACTCCATTAGAACACCAAGACATGGATACTCTGTAGGAAAACATCAGCAAGTGCTATCTAAAAAGTGCAAAGACAGTTCTAATAACAAAATCTAAAAAGGGAAGAATAGAATAGTGATGCTACTTGAGCAGCAGTGAAAATGAGAAGCGTAAAGCAAAAATTCATGAATGCTAAGACATATGAAGAGATAAGCAAGTGGCAAGAATACAGAGCTTTAGGCAATGAGGAAAAAAGGGAGGAGTGGTATGGGAGATAAAAAGATATATTGATAGAAAATGTCAACAGGCTGAAGATGCTAGCCAAAAAGGTGACCTTGCAATCCTGTATAATATAAATCAAATGGCTGAAAGGAAACTGTAGCACTACTGAAGGCTCTATTAAAAGATGAAAATGGAAAGATTCAGTACAGAAGAAAAAGAAAGGAAAGGACGAGCAGGACATTTTCAGGCTGTTTTAAATAGACCAAGCCCAAGTGAACTACTAGAAATGATGAAGACCTACTGCTAGAATACAATTTAGGAGCTATTACAAAGGAAAAAAGCCAACAGTAAATTAAAATATGGGCCAAGCCGCTGGAGATAACATTACTGGCAATATGCTTAAATCAAATGATAAATTAGCCCTCCAGACTTTCCTTTTTTTTTTATCCTGTCAAAAAACACAAGAAAAAAGAATCCTTATCGTCAAATTGCCAAAAAAGGGTGAGCATATCAACTGCAATAACTGGAAAGGAATTGCATTACTTTCAATGCCTGGGGAAAATCATGTTTATCATCATCATCCTGGAATGTATCATGAAACAAACAGGCTGTCAACTTTGAGAGACTAAGGCTAGTTTCAGATTATTGAATCCCATGCAGACCATACAGTTGTTCTCAGATATATTACAGAGTGGAGTGGCAAGATTTTAGATTTCCAAAAAGGCTTTTGACAGTATACACAGAGAGAGTCTTTGGAGAATCATGATATATTATGGAAAACCAGCAAAAATAATTAGAATCATCAAAGGTCTACTCTATACAATAATGGCAACTGTGCAGTCAGAGATGGTGACAACATCAGCCAATGGTTTGCAGTGAAAACTGGAGTACGGCAAGGGTATATTATATTGTTTGCACTGGTCATTGACTATGTCATGAGGAAAGTAGCCACAGAAGGCAACCAAGGAATTTTATGGACAAATGATAAAGCACAATAGGATTATCGTGTTTTTGCAGAGGATAGTAACCTGCTTGCTTCAAACACATTGCTTAGTGGTGGAAGAAAAGACACAGCTTTTGATAGATATAGCAAAACAAGTTGGTTTGTTCATCAACAAGGGAAAGACAAAATATATGGCTATCAATGTCCCAAACATAACCATTACAGTGGAGAAAAAGCACAAGAATAGTAAGTCATTTTACCTATCTAGGGAGTGAGGCATGTAATGATAGTGACAGACAACAAAGCAACAAATATCAAAAGCAGCTAAGCATTTTCATGAAAAGATTTGGAAAAGTAGCTTTGCCTGCAACCAACTCACAAACATATGAATTTTTAACACCAGCATCATGTCTGTCCTCCTTTATGGAGCAGAGTCATGGAAATCTACAATAGAAATTGATAAGAAGATCAACTTATTCCAAAGTAAATGCCTGTAGAAGATCTTCAGAGTCCATTGGAAAGTTTCTTGCAACGTCAGTAGAGCAAACCATTCTAAAAGCATCAAAATATGATACAAGATAATGATGGACATATTCTGGACAGGATTTAAAGATGCCATCAACACAACTTCCGCGGGAAGAGAGAAAAAGAGGGTGATCTAGAAAAAACTTACACAGAGCATTAGAGAAAGAGGCCAGATCCCTCAACATGACACTCAAACCTGAACAGATCAGCACGAGATTGAAATAAATGGTGGAAAACTGGTGGATGCCCTATGTACCTGAGGGTGTGGGAAGATAAACAAGCAAGAAGTGTCCTATCTGAAGAAAGACAGGCTAAGTAGGAGGAACTGGTTAAAAAAAATTAATTGGTATACCTTTTATAATACCACATACTGCCTATAACCCAAAACAGTCAGTCAGTGTACTGCCTCAACTCTGGGACAGTCCCGCATCTGGATATCTGACACTTCTTCTGTAGCAGGCATTCATTTTTGCAACAATAGTGCTGAAATACATTATGTGCCTGCAGAGACAAGGATTCAAAAAAAAAAAAAATTAGTAACTACCTTTGTTTTATTTACCCTCATTTAGGATATTTCCCTAACTCCATAATAGGAGAGGTGTGTGTGAGAGTGTATTATATATCTTTGAAATAGAGAGAAACTGTGAACAACAATTCTGTAAAAGCAGCAAAGAATCCTGTGGCACCTTATAGACTAACAGACGTTTTGGAGCATGAGCTTTCGTGGGTGAATACCCACTTCATCAGATGCATGTAGTGGAAATTTCCAGGGGCAGGTAT
>NC_133771.1:104153007-104195514 GCF_003597395.2 Chelonoidis abingdonii
CATCTGACGAAGTGGGTATTCACCCACGAAAGCTCATGCTCCAAAACGTCTGTTAGTTTATAAGGTGCCACAGGATTCTTTGCTGCTTTTACAGATCCAGACTAACACAGCTACCCCTCTGATACTTAACAATTCTGTAGGCTTTTAACAATTTCATGAACATTTCATCAATACATTTAATGTGAATACATAATACATGTAACATTCAGATCTCTGAATACATAGCAACGGCACTGTATCCAACAATTGCTTCAAGAAACAGAAGGAAATACTACAACAGGGGTCGGCAACTTTCAGAAGTGGTGTGTCGAGTCTTCATTTATTCATTCTGATTTAAGTTTTTGCGTGCCAGTAATACACGTTAACATTTTTAGAAGGTTGCTTTCTATAAGTCTATAATATATAATTAAACTATTGTTGTATGTAAAGTAAATAAGGTTTCTTAAAATGTTAAAGAAGCTTAAATTTAAAATTAAATTAAAATGCAGAGCCCCCCCAGACCTTTGGCCAGGACCCAGGCAGCATGAGTACCAATGAAAAATCAGCTCGCGTGCCGCCTTCGGCGCACGTGCCATAGGTTGCCTACCCCTGTACTACAAGTACAATAGGTTTCCACAACAGTGTGAAACATTTTCATAAAAAGTAATAAGGAGAATCTTCTGGATTTCTATAGCACCTTACAGATCTGGGAATTTCAACACTGCCTGCCCAACATTTACATGATGGCATAAATCTAACAGCATTTGCAGCAATACAAAATAAAACAGTACATATGCATAAAGGAAGGGCATTTGTGGTTGTTATGGGCACCACACATTTTAAATTCCTGATTGCTGAATGGTTACATTTCCAACTGTAATCTTGAACATACAGTTTTGATCAAACACATGGGAAAAGTGTGCAGTTAACTGGGACAATTCCATAAGGTACTTAACCCACTCTCAGTGAAACCAGAAGAAGTAGAGGTGGCCAGAGGCACTCAGAACCTGACAGAAGGGGCCCCATTATTAGAATCAAGTCTCTGTGATTGCCTAGTCTTCCTGGTAAGTAGTTTTATGCCTCAGAAAGCCATGCAAAGTACCAGAAACAGAAGACAGACATGCCATAGACAAATATATCCAGCAGGCAACACAATTCTATTTTCTTGGCAAGCAAAGAGGACTGCCAGGAGGAATTCAGCAACAGGAGCAAACAGCATCCAAGGGATGCTGTTAGACAGTAGGAGTGTAGGCAAAGAGGATGTGGCTGCTATTTTTTCCAGTTGACTTCAGAGGTTTCATTTGTCTAGCATCACAGCATGATTAGACCAATTGGGTCAGATCTGAAAAGTGTTCTGAGTGATCTAATTAGCCAAAAGAATGTTCAGATTATTTCTGCCTTGCTAACAATCAATTAAAACAGTTCACTGTGACAAGATCCTTGCTGTTGCCAATGCAAGAATCCAATTGAAAAGAAAACCTCACCCACAGTAGCTCAGAGGCATTTGTGGAAGAGGTGTTTTCCTTGGCTTCTCCTGGTCTGGAAGTATAATCTGTTCACTTCTGTTTTGATATAGGTGCAGCACCCACAGGCATCATTCTAACAGACTGCAGAACCTGCTTTTACAAGGGGCTCCTGGTTGGGAAGCAGAGAGTGCCTCTTGCAAGCAAGTGTAGCTGAACTTATTCTTGGTAGCATGCCCAGTCTGAGAGCTGGTTTTCCATGCAGTGTTAGCTCCAGTCATCTACACTGTTAACTTTTTTTAAATTAGCCTAGCTCAGGTGAGAGTGATCACATTTCTAAACAACCCTGGAGCTACACAGAGTGCTTGGATTAGCAGTGCAATATAGCTGTGCCCCCTCTTCATTATTAGCTTCTGCATCAGCAGCTTTCAAGCTTTAATACATATACACACACACGTGCGCAATAGGCCAGCTAGTTCAGAGACTGAAGCACCACTTAACTGAAGCTAGGGATTTGTGTGTGTGAACAGCACTCTGGCTAGCGGTAACACTTGAGGTATACTGTAATGAAAACAAGCTCTGAAGCCCAGAGCCCTAACTTTTAGGCACCTACATAATCACAGGAATACCATTACGATCTGCAAAGACGGAGTTAGCCACCTCGGCTCTCAATAAAATGAATGCATCTACAAAGCCAGTACACTGAGTAGGAAACTGTCTAAACTAGCCAATGAGAGGGTTGTGTCCTAAGCTCCACCCTCTCTTGGTGTTCAACACCTAAGTCTGGGCTGCAGGGAGATGCCTCACTTTGCTAGAAATTCACAAACCAGGGGAAGACAGGTGTTCAGCTGCCCAACTTGCGCGTGGGGTCCAATCCGCTATGTGCTCAAGGCTGCCTAGCAGATTGGGCCCACAGGCAAGTTCACATAAAACAGCAGGGGAGGGGAGGGGAAGGGGAGGGAAGGTCAGGAAGAGCTCCCTTATAACCTTTAGCCTAGTGTATTCACCTGGGATGTGGGGCACCCTCTATTCAATTCCACTCTCCACCTGATGAGGAGAAGGGATTTGAACAGGGACCTGCTGGTGCTCAGGCGAGTGCCCTAACCCCTGGACTATACAGTCATTCAATCTATCACTGGCCTAATTAATATTTAGTTATTCAATTAATTACTGAATTATTTAAAGTGGAACAACTTCCACAGGAGAAATTGAGGGAGCCCTACATCAGAATACCCCATAGCCCAGTGTTCATGGCACTAGGGTTGCCAGGCATCAGGTTTTCGACTGGAATGATCAGTCGAAAAGGGAACCTGGCAGCTCTGGCTGGCAACACGGACTGGGATAAGAGTCCAGTCAGCAATATAGCGAGGACCCAGGGCTAAGGCAGGCTCCCAGCCTGCCCCAGTTTTGTAGGGGTCCCAGAAGCGGCTGTCATGTCCTTGTGGCCCCTGGACTAATGGGTGGTCAGGGAGGCTCCGCACGCTGTTTGCACCCTGAGTGCTGGCTAAGCAGCTCTCATTGGCCGAGAAACGCAACCAATGGGAACTGCGGGGATGGCACCTGCAGATGTGAGGGCAGCGTGTGGAACCTCACTGACTGCCCATGCGTCTAGAGGCTGCGGGGACCCGGCAGCAGCTTTCTGGGAGCGGTGGTAAGCACCACTCGGACTCTGCATCTCCCCCACAATCTAACCCCCTGGCACAGCCTGAAGCCCCCTCCTTCACCCCAACCCCCTCATCCACAGCACAACCACCAGCCAGAGCCCTCACCCCTCCTCTCGCATCCCAACCCTATGCCCCAGCCTGGAGCCCCGTCTCGCACTGCAACCCCCTGATGGAGCCCATACTACTGGATCAGGCCCCACACACAAATTAGGCAGCTGAGCATCCAACTTCCCTATTTGTGAACTGTTCTGGGCCTTAGGCAGGAAATAGGCACTAGGATCCTTAGAGGGAAGTATCCTTCAGCATGTTCAGAGGCTGAAACACAGAAGCTTAGGAAACTTTTACTGCAAAACCTTAGGGACCCTTTTACAATGGTCCTGTCTCTCATTAGGGCTTGCTCTGAGGCCTTCTTCCCAGCCACTCTGGCTGTATGTTTCAAATAGCGCAAAGGCAGCAATATAGCAATTCTTTTAGGGCTATAATCTTTTACACAATGGAAGTGAATGGAGTTACATGGGTGTCACTGAGGGCAGAATTTGGTTTTTAAGCATCATGTTTTTGGAAAAAAAAAAAAAATGCCACAGAACTGGAAAAACCACAACAATATTTACTGAAAGAAATCAGAGGCCCAGCATTTATTATCTATTATGTGCTACCACTAGTTGTGTGTGCGCGTGATGGGATTATAGTGAACCATTTGTTGATCTGCTTACCAACTATTCAGGAACTGAAAATATTTTCAAGTCATTCACATAGTAAATTTCCCCTAGATTTGCAAGTAGGCCACAGATTTGACCTATGACCTTGATGGTATGAAATATTAAAGATCTCCACGTAAGTAATGCACTCAGACATTTTGATAATTGACAAAGCTAAATATTTGGTAGAATTCTGATTTCTAAACATATAATTTGCACCAAAATATATACCTGCTCCTCTTAGGCAGTACCACTAGTTTTACATGAAGTCCAAAGCTAACAGTGGAGGGAATGGTTTTTCTCCCAGTGCCTGAAAACTGCATGAAAACTTCACTATGAAGAAACATTCATATTAAGTCACTTACAATTGCACAACTGATTCATGAATGAAAATGCTTATGAAGTTCTAGCTGTACATGTTAGATTATTGCATTCTCTAAACTGGCCTAGTTTGCACAAATGGCACTCACACACATCAAAGAACTCCAGATGACACTACCTGCAGGTCATAGTTTCACCACAACAAACCATTCTTGGACAGTTTCTTCCACATTGCTTGCAATCATACTTGACCCCAAGGTGCTGTTGACCATTTGTCTTTTTTGTTTTCATTCTTGCATTTTGCATGCAGTACACCATGTCAGAGCAACAACAGAGCATGAATCCAGGCTTACATCCCAAACACCAACCTGTCTGGTTCGTGTGTTTATATCCCATCTTCTGGGTTCATTTCTGATAATGAGCTTTCAGCCTGGATGCACAATCCCTTTCTGACATTACATCATTTTATCCCACAGCATGGCATATAATCTCACTGGGCATACCTAGTTCCAGTACTTGGTTTTGTTACTAGTATTAGATGTGACAAGCACTACTGGTATCTGTCTAACGTTAGTAGACTTCCAAGATCTAATGTCTGTCATTAATAATCCAACTAGCATTAGAACCTCTACTACTATCAAACACTAGATGAAGGATCAGCATTCGACACTAGAAGCACTTTGAGGAGAAGGGCAATTGTTGGAGGTGAGTTAACAGTGAGTGACAAGGAGAAGGACATTGACAACAGGCTAGGTAGGATAGAAGAGAGTAAATCAAAATAGTGACAGAGACAAGAAGAAAGGTAATGTATCTTGTCAGTTCAGTTCTGTATCTATGAGAGAGAATTCAGGCATTTGGAAGTGTCAGGGGCAATAGATAATAGTGAATTACCTAATATAAAAGTACAAAAATGTTGTATATGACCCTTACTTCAAAATATTTGACCTCTGACTTTTTCCCCCTTGGGGAAGGAACTGCGCCCCTAGGACAGGTTTCAGACACAAACCCTGCCTCCTCAAAGCTGTACCGTCATAGACTATTTAAGTACCAGAAAAGTCAACTTAAAAAATATTTTCCTCATCTAACTATGCAAAGATTCTTGACTCACTTTTGAAGGAAGGGGAGAGACATCAAAACTTGATCATATGGCAGTGACAACATGTTCACCTCCCAAGTTTCTATATTTTGCTTATTTCTATTGTGATAATGGCCACAGGCCCCTGTCTGGGTCAGGCCCCACAGCATTAACACAAAAGGACGAAAGGTATGAAGATAAGGTTTGGGGACATGAATGCAATCTAGTTATGTACAGTTTATTTGCTGATACAAAGCCCACAGAAGACAATGGGAATCTTTCCACTGATATCAGTAGTTCTTTGGATCAGGCGCACAGAGAATAAAACAAAGCAGAATTTTTTGTGAACAGATGAATCATCTAGTAACTAAACAAAGGTTCAGCCCTAAAGCCACTACAAATCAGGAAGAAGGGAATGGGTTTGGCCTCTCCTGTAGAACACAGATCTGTGAAAAACTGCACATCTGCCTTAATGAGGTAGCCAATGCAATAAAAACGTAACCTTCAAAATTTCCAGAAGTTCAGAATGTACAATAATCTTCCATTTTAATTAATCCTGGAGCATCTATTACTAAGTAGCACTGCAAGTTTTACTAACAATAACAGTGTTATAAAAAAAAAAAAAAAAAAAGCTAAGCGGACACAGGACAAGAAATTGAATTTTCATTATAAATACATACTTGGAGATTAAAAACTCTTCACTATCAGACTATGCTTTAGAAGAGGGGTGTCAAAGCCATCCCAGGGAGATGGCTGGAAAACATTTTTAGTTATGGGCTTTTGGGTCAGAGCTAAAGAGCTAGTGTAACCCATGCCTGCTTGGTGTGGCACTCTGTCCCCATCTAGTGGCAGCTCGACCAGCTGGAGATTGATGAGCACGCTACAGTCTTGGCTTTTACCTCATGCAGTAGAGAGGCTCATGCATTAAGCTCCAGAGGTCCCAGATTTGATCCCAGCTGATGACGACTGGGGTCTGTTGGGATTACACTAGGACCATATACAGTTCCATAATAGACTTCCCACTGTCATCAATGGGAGTTATGCAAAAAGGACTAGATCTGGTGCTCGCTGAAGTCAGTGAAAAGACAGTGAGTAGAATATAACTTTTACATAGTAAAGAAGCTGGCAGTTAGTAAAGTTGCGTTTACATTCAGCATCACTCCATGGGAAAAAGATGATGCAGGCACTTTAAAAGTTATGCACTATGTTCTGACCACAGGTACATAATTCAAGCACAGAAGTGTCCTGGCAATGAACTGATGTACATAACAGATACACGAGGGAGGGATAGCTCAGTGGTTTGAGCACTGGCCTGCTAAACCCAGGGTTGTGAGTTCAATCCTTGAGGGGGCCATTTAGGGATCTGGGGCAAAAGTCTGTCTGGTGATTGGTCCTGCTTTGAGCAGGGGGTTGGACTAGATGACCTCCTGAGGTCCCTTCCAACCCAGAGATTCTATGATTTAACAGCTGCTGAGGTAAATCAGAAAGTTCACACCTCTCAAAGCCCTTGTTTCAGGATGTCTAGCACAGTGCTTCACATCTGAAAGATTATAGCTGTGAAGAAAAATACCTTTTATTAAAACAGGGGAAGGGCAAAAAAGTTCTCATTCCGCAGAATTGGAGTAAATCATGAGAACCAAACAATGTCACATGGGCATGGGAACTTTATGCTCCTGCTTTACATGTTATTTTTGAACATTTTGCTCTTTAGATGGGTTGGGGTGGAAAGGAATTTAGAAAGACCAGGAGAAGTGATAGTGCACTGTGATGGAAGACACCTTCAGTTGCATTTAGCAATATTGCCACTGCTCTGTGTCCTTTCCTGCAGGAAGCACACACGTCAGTTATAACCTTTTTTCAAGAGCACCTAAAGTATGATGTGCACATGGTAGAGAAGCATCCAGCTCTGAAGATCACCTTCACTCTGTGCTGTGCGTGCAACATGATGTAGTGTGACCTTGCTATGTATCTGTTGAGGCGCATAATGGAATTTAATCACTGTTAATTTATTGCACCATTAAATCAAATGGTGAGAAGAAAAACAACCAAACAACACTGCAACTTCTTTTGCAAGTGCAAGAACACAGAATTGAACAAATCCATTCTCTGAGGCCTATTATTTTTTCTGTAGCTACTGTCTAGTGTCAGGTGGAAGCATGTTCCAGATAAATGAAGCCAATGAGACATATGTATTCTGCCAGAAACTTATCTTTCCAGTCCTTTTCTCCCAGAGAGCCAGATGCTTGCAGTTTTCTTTAATGTATGCTGGAATAAGAATGCAGCAATATTGTACTGTGCATTCTGATAAAGATTTTCGCCCCCAAGCAATAAACTTTCCTTGCCAAAAAAATGGTGTGATTAATTATTCAACTTTCTGATAGTTTGAGTCGTGAACATTTCAACAGAACCATTCTTAGCTGGTATCCAGCACAGAAAGTATCTCATTTCAATTTATGGTAGATAGTAACACTATAGTGATGAACTTTGAAATGTAGTTGACTTATCTTATACAACTTCTCTAGTTTCTGGACTAACACGGAATGTGGAATTTAAACAGCTCACTAGCTGATAACTGGTAGGACACAGGGCAAAAGGCTAACCAACTTCCTCGTCTGTCACACTTGCTTTAATTTAAAATGAAATATTATAGATTCCACCGCACTCAGCAACGAAACAGTAACACACTGGAGAGGCCAATATCCATCTTTTTCTCCTCTCCTTTGGCCTTGTAGAAAATAAACTCTCCCCTTTAAAATGACAGACATTTGGACTCACACCAGCAAAATCAGTTTCCCTATCATGCCAACCAAACTGTAGGACTACCTGATAATCTTGCAACAATCTGTCAGGAAAAGTGCTTTAATGGCCATCAATTTAAAAAAAGTACTGCTGAGGCTTTGGAGGAGAAATGCTGTATGAGTACAAATTATTCTTGTAACAGCCTACACAGCTGCAAAAAGCAATGAAAAGGTACAAGACACACATTGAATCTTGCTGAAGACTAGGTGACTTGTAAGCAAGGGGCAGAAAAGGGAAATCAAGGGCCAAATCTCCAACTGGTGTAGCTCCACTGAAGTCAAATTAAACACTGATTTACACCAGCTGAAGATCTCATTCTTAAAATGTAAGGGACAGCCCAATATCAGTACCAGGTGTATCTTTTGCAGGCCTTAAAGAATCTAGACAATAAAATGATTGCCAGGGATCATAGGCGTATCTAGGTTTCTGTAAGGCATCAAGAGCTGATCAGGAATTTTCCATCAACATTTTTATCATGGAAAATGTGGTTCTGCAAAATAAACTTCCATGAAAATTTTTTGATTTCTCTGAATTTCTCTCAATTTTTCTGTTGATCAAATTGAACTGACATACTGTGTTGGGGAAGGACGGGTTGTTCTAAATAGAAACATTTTGGTCAGTCGAATCAAAATGTTACAGGTCAGTCTGACGTTATTCTGCATCTGCATGAGCTGTCATAGTGCCTCCTGGGGCAGAACTGTGGGAAAGCATTAGAGGACTGCTAGCACATAAGTGCTGGAACTAGGGTGTTACCACACCCCCTGGCTTGAAATGGTTTCCATCATATGCAGGGTTTACAGGTTGGCTCTGAGCAACCCCACTGTACAAATTGTTCCAGAACCCCTGTGCTAGCATGAGTGATTTAGTCTGCGACCTCACTGCAGTCTAGATGGTTGACTAGACCAAGTGAAATAGGAACCCAGGCTCCAAATCAACCCCCTAGCCAGGCTCTGATGAGAGATTTGGTTTCAAAGGCAACATCTGAGTCAGAGCCCAGGCCAACTCTGCTATGATGCCAGACCCTGATAGGCTAGGGCAGTAGTTAAACTTTTGTACTGGTGACCCCTTTCACATAGCAAACCTCTGAGTGTGACCCTCCTTATAAATTAAAAAAACCAAAACCAAACAAAAAAACCACACCACCCTCTTTTTTTATATATTTAACACCATTCTAAATGCTGGAGGCAAAGCAGGGTTTGGGGTGGAGACTAGCAGCTCATGACCCCCCCATGTAATAGCCTCGTTTGAGAGCCCCTGGGCTAGGAGCTTCCCCATTTAGGTGGCCTTGTCTTGCAGCCCAACTTTTCCCTGAGTATTACATTTTAAATGTAGGACTCAGGCATGTATGTGTTATGTATATTCTCAGTTCCCTCAAACCCTCCTACACACAAAGTGATTTTGATTCCAAGTGACTAATGTTGTGCATAAAACTGGGGGGGGGGAATGCAACAACTGCTGGAGGCAGGCTGTGAAAGACATACATGAACCTCATATTTGTGGACTTTGGAGTTGCTCCTGCACAATCATTTCAGTGCTTGTTTTTGATTATAGAAAATAATCTGGTGGCAATTTGTAGGTAATTGCAGACTACAAATTGTTGACTATTCCCCCCAAAATGCACATTGCTGGGAGACGAAATGATAAAAATAATCCTGGCACACATTAGAATTCAGGCTCCAGTAGGATGATGAAAGGGGCCTGAGATCAGGACTTTCAGAACTCAGTGCTGGAAAGAATACAGTGAATAAACAAGCAAGATCGTTTCCAGCATTCCAAACCGTATTTTAACTCGATTATTCCACAGGCAATGACATTAAACATATTCCAGTCTACTTCCCTTTGCCCCATGACAGGAGTTTACTTTTAGGCTAGGTCTACACTATGCGTTTAAACCGATTTTACCAGCGTTAAACCGATTTGACGCTGTACCCATCCACACTACGAGGCCCTTTACATTGATATAAAGGGCTCTTTAAATCGGTTTCTGTACTCCTCCCCGACGAGAGGAGTAGCACTGAAATTGGTATTACCATATCGGATTAAGGTTAGTGTGGCCGCAAATCGACTGTATTGGCCTCCGGGCGGTATCCCACAGTGCACCACTGTGACTGCTCTGGACAGCAATCTGAACTCAGATGCAGTGGCTAGGTAAACAGGAAAAGCCCCGCAAAATTTAGATTTTCATTTCCTGTTTACCTAGCGTGGAGCTCTGATCAGCACGGGTGGCAATGCAGTCCCAAATCCAAAAAGAGCTCCAGCATGGACCGTATGGGAGATACTGGATCTGATAGCTGTATGGGGAAACAAATCTGTTCTATCAAAGCTCCGTTACAGAAGACGAAATGCCAAAGCGTTTGAAAAAAAAAAAAAATAAAAAAAAATCTCCAGGCTACACAGTGCTGCGTGACAAGCGTAACAGGAAGTCAGAAACTCAAATGGACGCTCATGGAGGGAGGGGGTACTGAGGACTCCAGCTATCCCAGAGCAGTCTCTGAAAAGTATTTGCATTCTTGGCTGAGCTCCCAATGCCTGCAGGGTCAAACACACACATTGTCCAGCGTGGTTCAGGGAATAGCTCATCAATTTACTCCCCCCCACGTGAAAGAAAAGGGAAAAAATAGTTTCTCGACTTCTTTCAATGTCACTCTATGTCTAATGAATGCTGCTGGTAGACACGATGCTGCAGCAGTGAAGAGCAGTATCCGCTCCTCTCCTCTCCCTGGTGGCAGATGGTACAATATGACTGATATCCGTCGTCACCATCAGCCCGTGAGTGCTCCTGGCTGGCCTCAGGTGAGGCTGGCCAGGGGTGCCTGGGTAAAAATAGGAATGACTCCCAGTCAATGGTACAGAACGGCTGGTAACCGTCTTCATCATAGCAACTGGGGGCTGAGCTCCATCAGCCCCCTCCCTTTCCTGCGTAAAGAAAAGATTCCTGCCTGGACTGTCATAGCAGCGGCATGCTGGGCTTCTCTCCACCGCACCGCTTAATGTCCTGCCTGGACTGTCATAGCACCGGGAGGCTGCCTCCCCCTTATTTTATGTCACTAAAAACTCGGTGTTTCTTATTCCTGCATTCTTTATTACTTCATGACACAAATGGGGGGGACACTGCCACGGTAGCCCAGGAAGGTTGGGGGAGGAGGGAACAAACGGGTGGGGTTGTTGCAGGGGCACCCCCGTGAATGGCATGTAGCTCATTCATTTGCGGAATCTGACACAGAGCACCTGTGCTCTCTGATTACACTGGTTCTCTAGTATACTTGCCCATATTCTAGGTAGGGACTGACTCTATTTTAGAACATAAAGGAGGAATTGACTTGGGAGTCATTCCCAGTTTGCTTTCGCCCCGGCCGATCTCAGCCAGGGACACCCCATGATAGCAGCAGACAGTACACAAGGACAGATAACCATCATCGCATTGCCCAATTTATTGCCGGCAGCAGACGGTACAGAACAACTGATAACCGTCTCGCTAGATGCAAAAGCAAATGAATGCTACTGTGTAGCGCTGGAGTATCGCCTCCTGTCCGCAGCATCCAGTACAACATAAGGTGACTGTAAAAAAAAAAAAAAAGCTGAATGGGCTCACTGGTTGCCATGCTATGGCATCTGCCAGGGGCAATAAGGGTCGCGAATGATTGTCTGCCGTGCTTTCCCAGAGGAAGGAATTACTGACAACATTTACCCCGAACCACCCCGACAATGATTTTTGCCCATCAGCCACTGGGGCTCTCAACCCAGACATTCCAAGGGGTGGGGGAGACTGCGGGAACTATGGGATAGCTACAGAATAGCTACCCACAGTGCAACACTCCGGAAATAGACGCTAGCCTCGGACCATGGATGCGCACCGCCGAATTAATGTGCTTAGTGTGGCCGCGTGCACTCGATTTTATACAATCTGTTTTATAAAACCGGTTTATGTAAAATCGGAATAATCCCGTAGTGTAGACGTACCCTTAGATTCTATCATTCCAGCACTGCTAAGAGCAGGGAGTGGCACAGAGTCTCACCAGCTTGGAGGAGCTGTGCACAATCCCTAGAATTCCAAGGGGCACATGTGACAACATAATAGAGGATCACATCCTTTAGCAGGATGTTGGCTTTATTTCCCTTCAGTACATCTGGCCTGCTCTATGAACCAGTGATGAGTGTTGTAGGATCCTAGCCCCACCTGCTCCCCAATGTTTCTTGGGATTTGGGCCCTTGAAGGAGGCATGGAAGGAAGAGTCTCTGCAGCGTCCCCTGAACACAGATACTGAAATGATTACCCTTGGTTCTTGACAGGGTCATGGAAGGGAAGGCTGCTTGAGCCCTCTCCCATCCCACATATCCATAAGGACCAAGGACAATCTTGCTCTTAGAATTCAGGGCTCTGTTTTTTTCCCACTATGATGCTTTCCAAACATGAAAGCACAAATAAAAGATGCCACTGGCCACACCAGATTAACATTGCCAACTAAACAGCTGTCCCAAGTGGGGCTGTAGAAACTGTGGTTAAATGAAATAGTTGGTGAATATTATGCCAGTTTGATTAAAAACAGCTTGACTTGGCAGATCTGCTGCTATCAGAGATTCATCTGTTACACACATTCTTTTAATGCATGTCCATCAGTTTCATTTCCAGAGACACATGCTCCTCTGGATGCACAGAGCTTCAAGATTCCTCAAAAATCTAGTATACATAAGGCCCCGCTGCATTTGTAATGATGTGGAAATTGAAGATCCCCCAATATTAGGTTTCCACAGCAATTTTCCTTTTAATTAGCTTACTTTGCAGAGTCTGCACTGTTGCATATATTTTGAGTATGCAATTAGTACTGCAATAACATTCAATGCCTGTGAAATGTAAAAGGTTATAGTGACTGGACTATTTCTACAGTAGTTGTTTTAAGACTTTTAGTCTTCTGCATTTTATATTGAACTGGTCACTTGTTTTAAATGAATGTAATATAGTTATAGCAAAATGTCTGGTTATCAAAAATTAGCAGGCATCAAATACTTGAGTGTTTATATTGTTCCAGTAATTTTTTCTTAAACAAACAGGTCTACTCTGGCTTTTCCAAATTACCACTATTAATAAAGTTCCATTATTACTTTCCTGTGAAAATAACAGGAGTACTTGTGGCACCTTAGAGACTAACAAATTTATTTCAGCATAAGCTTTTGTGGGCTACAGCTTACTTCTTCAGCTGCATAGAATGGAACACACAGACAGAAGGTATTTATACATACAGAGAACATGAAAAGGTGGAAGTACCCATACCAACTGTAAGAGGCCAATCAACTGAGATGAGCTATCATCAGCAGGAGAAAAAGAAAAAAAAAACCCTTTGAAGTGATAATTGAGATGACCCATAGAAGGTGTGAGGAGAACTTAATATGGGGAAATAGATTCAATTAGTGTAATGACCCAACCATTCCCAGTCTCTGTTTAAAGCTCAGTTAATTGTATCTAATTTGCATATTAATTTGAGTTCAGCAGTCTCTCTTTGGAGTCTGTTTTTGAAGGATTTTTGTTGCAAAACTGCCACCTTCAAGTCCATCACTGAATGGTTAGAGAGGCTGAAGTGTTCTCCCACTGGTTTTTGAATGTTATGATTCCTGATGTCAGATTTGTGTCCATTTATTCTTTTGATTAGAGACTGTCCAGTCTGGCCAATTTACATGGCAGAGATGCACTGCTGGCACATAATCACACTGGTAGATGGTTGGGTCATCTCGATTATGACTTCAAAGGTCTTTTGCTCCTGCTGCTGATAGCTCATCTCAATTGATTGGCCTTTTACAGTTGGTATGGGTACTTCCACCTTTTCATATTCTCTGTATGTATAAATACCTTCTGTCTGTGTGTTCCATTCTATGCATCTGAAGAAGTGACCTGTAGCCCACGAAAGCTTATGCTGAAATAATCTCTAAGGTGCCACAAGTACTCCCATTCTTTTTGCAGATAAAGACTAACACAGCTGCTACTCTGAATACTTTCCTGTGATTTTTCCATGTCTTGTCTGTGACTCAGCAGCAATTATTTGAAGATCATCCTGCGATTCAAGCAGGGCCTTAAGTATACGTGATGTGAGGTTGGGGGTGGGAAGAAAATACAACTGTGAGGGATGCTCATGAGTCCTAACAAGCAGAGACAACTGAAACAAGAACTAGGGCTGGCAGAACTGGGTGGGTCCCACGCCAGGCTGCTATGCTCTAAAGATAGGCCGCACTGAATATGCCTCCTTCCACCTCACTGCCCTAGTACACAGGGGTACTGAAACAATTTTTATAGTGGTGGTGCCGAAACCAAGTACTTGGGTTATTATTACTACTTTAAGCCAGGGGCTGCGGCAGCACCCCATCATCCCAGCTCCAGAATCTACGCTAGTACATAGTGTTATGCATACACCCCCAGATTTTACTGTAGGTAGGGTGGGACCTACACTGCATGTGTGTATATTTAGGGTAGTAACTGATCTGTAGTACTCCTGAGGTAGAATGCACGTGGCTGGAATACTAGCAATGTCACCATTTCACACACTGTATTTCTTTTAATCTAAGCAACACTGAGATAGTGGCATTAGCTGATCTTTTGAGACTTCAGGATGAATTAAGCCGCCTGTCTTCTGTACTTGTGGTTAATTCTCTAATCACCACTGAATATTTTATCAGCCTCAATTCAACATCTTCCTTATAAGCTACCTTATCACCACATACCATTTTGAACTGTTATGACCTTCTTTGGGACAGAGATTGTGTATTTATGATTGTAAAGTGCTGTGTAAATTTACAGTGCTCCATAACAACAACAGTATCAAAGGTCAGTTCAGCTACTAGCCCCAGAGCATCAGTTGTATGTTTGATTGGCTGTATATGAAAAAATATTAATAGATGGACATCATCAACCTCTAAGGCAAATACAATGATGTGTCACCAACATTTTAATTAAGGGCTCCCACAAAAGTTACTCACATCAGTCTGTGATAAATACAATATTCCCTGAGTAAAATGGAGTAGCAAGAGGCGATTTATAGGGGCTAAGTGGTACATCCCCCCAGTCCTCATACACACGTAGAGAAACTGGCGGGGAACTCAAGAAGGAAATTCCCCTTGCAGCTGTCATCATTGCAGCAGCGGCTTGCTCAGGATACCTGAATGTTTTATACAAGCAGAGCTGGCTGTAGAATTTTCGGATGGGGATGTGAGAGACAATTGTTTGCCACCTTCCATTGAAATGTAATTAACTTCTGCCCACAGTTATGCATCACTGCGCACAGGAGCGTCACCCTTAGGATTCTGGAGGTGGCTAGTGAGAATTCTTTGGGATAGACTCGAAATATAATTCTACATCACATATATCTGTCAGAGAGATCTTTAGGACTTCTCAGCCTCCTTCTTTAGGAGTGGATCCCAGTTACATATTCCTTTCAGTCCTAGCAATCAGTTGCATCACTTTAGATTGATTAACATTTTAAAAGGTATTTTCACAGCAAAAAAGAGCTAGAGTCTTAAAAAAAAAAAAATAGAAACAGATCCTCCTTTATGAGCTCCAGAAGCCATTCTGTTCCTGGGACTCATATGAGTCTCACAAAGACCCCTCCAGCTCACACATGGAGATATGGAATTCAAAGTTAAATTTGGCAACATTCTTTCACAGAAATTGGAGACACTAAAAAGACTGCATGGATTCAGCAACTAGTCTGACTAAGAACCACTGAATGATATCTCTGGAATCAAGAGACCTTGCAGGATCCACCTGGACAGTAATAAGTCCAGAGAGGAGGTAGATGTAGCTACTGACTCATATTGACTTATGAGGTTCTGTTTAGCATGGCAATGGATTGGTTCTAACGCAGCCGATGACCTGCAGTGATCCGAGTGTGTGAAATTTGGATATATGGACTCCATCCATAACTAAATGCATATTGTGCTATGACGAACTACAGAGGTCTCCAAAGCATATGCAAATTTACCATAAAACTGAAGCTGAACAGGACTCTATACTATATAGAGTTATGACATCACTGTTAAATAGTACAACAGGTTGGAATGGAATGGGGATGCACAGATAAAACATGATGAAAGCCCTTTGGTGTGTCTTTAGTAGCTATATTTCTAAGTCAAGAGCAATTTGGACATGTTTGCTAAAACAGCCAGGCACACCAAGTGGGTTCTAAATGCAATCGACATTTTATTTTTTCTTATCTTGAGGTTGGACCATGCCATCGCCACTCCAACCCCTGACACTAAAGCTATTAAAAACCAAACTGCTGAGGCCAACTTAGTCAATCATTACATTTCAAAATACAATTTTCATCTAGCTAATGTCAGAATATTAGCTTATTTAAAAATTCAAGGATATCAAGTTTTCACCAACTTAATCTTTGTTACATTCGCTTCTCTCAGGTGTCTCAGGAGTCCGAACCCTGGGCTTGCCAAGTCCCACATCCCCAAAAGACAATCCTCTCCACCACAGTGATGTTACAAGACGTAATGGGAACACACAGCTGCTGGCTCCAGATATATGGAACTTTTGAACACTTTTCTGTTTTTCTGCTGCCTATCAGGGAGGAAATAATTGAGGGCTTGGCACCATGGGCAGTACCCTACTGATCACAACGGCCTGGTGCCTAGCGTTGGATCATTTCCTTCCATGATAGGCAATGGTTTCTGAATTCACTGTGCAGAGAGTCTTTTCCAGACAGATATCTGCCCACGCCCTGAGTTCCCTGTTACTGGAGTTGGCTGGCAGGCTATTGACAGATAAAATTCATAGCAAAATATTATTTGGGTAAATTATGCATCCCCTGCACATGTGCACTATATGGGGAAATGCGTAAGGAGTCAGACTTCCAAACCAGTGTGCCAATGAAGGGGTGGGCATAGTTTATCTCCCAGCAAGGAGGATGCAAGAGCAGAGAAGATGGCAAGTTGGCTCTGCAGGGCAGACTAGCCCCAGATGTGGTACTTGTGGGCAGGGCAGTGCTCCCATCATTTGGGGGCATTGGTGCATACTGACAGAGGAAATAGTGCTCTCTGAGATGGAATTGCTGAGACTGATTTGAGAAGCAAGAGCAGCTGCCTGCCAACCAACAGCTGCACTAAGGGAGAGAAAAGGCCAGTCTGTGAGGTCTCTCCGCACCTTCAGCAATTACCATTTCTTATTAAAGTGCTAATTATTGAATTCAGTGATGCTAGTTATTCTTGGCAGCTCTTTGCTTTGTGGGACAACGCAGAAGATAGAGGCATTGGATATGGAGGGGAAATATATGATCCCATCTGTGTTCAGACCCCTGACAATCTTTTATTGAAACTGATGGTGGCTGCCTTTGATTGCTAGTTTGCCAAGGGCTTGCCAGTCAAGATTTAAAAATTGCCTTTTCACAGCCACACTGAAAGACTGGAACTTGTCAAATAGTCATCTGTGTATGCTTTAAAAGAAGGGAGAATGCAGCGGTGTATGCCAAATGCCATCTTACCTGCTGTTTAAAGGGAGGAAATAGGAACAAAACAAGTTTTCTTACACTGGTGTAGCACTATTGATTTTGAGTTACTTTAGATTTACACCAATATAAGCTGAATCAGAGGCTGGCCTTTAGTCTTTTAATCATTTTCTTGTTCAACCACATTTTTCTGGTCCCTAATGTTTCTAATTCTTGGACTAGTAAAGACCTATTCCTCTCCCCCCGCCCCCATCTTCCCAGGCAGCCCCCACAGGCTGCGGCTGATGAGCAGTTCGCAATATATTGGCACAGCAGACCTGATTTTTCTATTCCCATTGTGGGGAGTTTATTAGTAAGTTATTCTTACTCCTGTTTAGAGAGGAAAAGTAAAACACTTTCAGTTTGAGCAATACTAATGAGCAAGGGAAGCTTGGTAAAATACTGTAGATATTCCAGGAGGTCATGAATTCCTATAACTGGTTGTGCAGAGCCAGCATATAAAGAGTTTTTATGAAAGCAAATCCACCCTGGCTTGATTCATCTCATTTGTGAGAAAGGACTTTGAAAGCCTTGGATACAAGGAGCTCGAGAAGTGCAAAGTACTATATTTAGCCACAATCTTTTAAAAGGTGCATGTTGTTTCATCTTCTAAATGCCTTTGACTCTTAGGTGGTCAGGCCTGCTGCCCAGCACTATGTAGCATACATCTTGTTAAATGGGATTAACATGTGGATCCACTTCAATAACAATTTCTGGGAGAAAAAGTTCTCTCTAGTGTGAAATCTTCTGCTGTAACTGGCCAGTATTAGCCCTCTTCCTTGTTTCCTCTGTGTTGTCTCATTACCATTGCAGTTTTCCAGTAAAATGACACATCACACAAAATACCATATGGAGAAGGAACATAGAAACAGTATTAGGTGGTATTATTGGAGGGAATAAGGGTCACATCCTTTGGTATGCAGAGATGACGACATCTATCTGATTGGTAACAGTGAACGTGAAGCTCAGCAGCTGTTGCTGAGAGCAGCTCTGTGATCAAAGTTGCTGAAATGAAATGGTCTAAAAGCTTAATTTATTGCAGACATTCAGGATCTGATTTTTCTCTCACTCACACCATTACCCGTAACGTATTCCCTTCATTGGCTTCAGAGAAGACTTGAAATGTGATTAGAATCAGACCCTTGTGTGGTTTTTCCCCCCACCTCCACAGAGTACCTGGGGATGGCATTCACTGTTTGCCTTTTTAAATGGTTCAGTATTTTCAGCTAGTGCTAAGTGATTGGTGAGATATGGTTCAGATATGGGGCCAAATATTTGGTTACCTGTAGATCTTTTTTAATATCTTCCTTTCCTCCCCTTTTCCAGCCCCAAATCCTCCTTCAAAGACTATAAAAGGGGAATTTTAGAAGTAAAGGAAATTACAACAGATTCAGAATTATATATTGTAGATATAGAATATATATAGTATCAGAACAAATTTGTCCAGCCTGTTATCTTAAAGTTCCCAAGGTGTGCTTGGCACTTCATACAAAGACAAGACATTTGCCATGAAGCTACTAATTCTCCTTCTACAAAGTGGAGTAACTTTCTGCGCATGTAAGGGGCTGTACACAAGAGGCATGCCTGTCAGGAATGCTGCCAGAAATGTACAGGCTTAGCAGAACAGAAGTAAACAAAGGCAGGGGGAAATAGTTTTTTCTAATTCTCCAGTCATGAAAATGCATAAGCAAATGGACAGCACTGTATGTGTAATGGAAGAGACAATTGCTAAATAAATGGCTATACATACATGAGTCCTACTGGCATGATAGTTATGGGTCATAGTTTTCCCTTATGTAATTCCACAGAAGTCAATAGAAGAAAGCCTGGCCCAACTGAAATAAATGGAAAAACCTTCACTGACTCCATAGGGTCAGTGTTTCACCATATAAAGTTGCATCAGGGATAAATGTAACCTTGGGTGCAGAGATTTGCCCATGTATTGAGTCTCAAACTACATTGGGTGCGCTCACTTCCATATACAAATTATGGACTATAGCTGGAACAAGTCATGGAGTTGCCTCAATCTTAGAATTCGTTAGCTTGCAGTCTAGAGCTTGAAGAGAGATTCAAACTTCAAAAAGGTCAAACATTGCCCTTAAATAACTGTGCACCACTCCCTTTGCAGTTAACATGCAGAAGCCAGATTTTGACTCAACTGGTATCTTTAACTTAACTATTTAGATAACTATTTTTTTCTAATCTGTATCAGAGACCTGGGACATGAGCAGTCATGCCTACTGGTTACAGCAGGAGTCAGCTACCAGACACAAAGTCAGCGTACCTGGAGTAAATCAAGGCAGAGGCAAGGCTGGATCCAAGGCAGGAGCTATTGCAGCTGTAGACAAATGCTTTGTGCAGTCACCAAACTGCTGCTGGGTTTAAGAACAAGCCTGCTACCTTCCTCAGTCAATCAGGTGGGCAATCCAGCTGATGCAGCCCAGCTATGCTCATTAAGTTATCAGGAGACTGAACATGCACAGCTGTAGGGTCTTACACCTATATTTTTAGAAGTGACCAGTGAGTTTGAGCTTGAGCCACCTGAATGAGAGGATGGGTGTGTCATAAATGGATAGGTAAGGTAAGGGTTAAGTTTCTTTTACCTGAAAAGGGTAACCGAACACCTGACCAGAGGACCAATCAGAGAACTGGATTGTTTAAAGTCAGGGGCGGGAATTTGTATACTCCTCTCGGTCTTTGTTGTATTCTTAGCTATTGAGAACACAAGTCTTCTTGCTAAATTCTCTTCCTAATCCTTCTCTAAACTCTTGTAATGACCCAGGAACCGCAACATAATTCAGCTATGATGGTCTTTGGTGATTACTGCATGTTAATTTGGTGCTTGTTAATTGGTAGTATCTGTTAATAGACTGTTTCTTTAATATTTCTTCTAAGCAAGAGCCCTGTATGGAGTCTTCTTAATGCAAGATAGTTTTATTTTCTTTCTTTTTTTCTATAATAGTGTCTTTTAAACTTGTGAATAGTTCCTTTCCGTAGGGAAGCAAAGGAAAAGCAGCTGTGGCGCTATTCTTCTATTTGGGTCCAGGAAAGAGCAGATCTCGGGGAAAGGACGAAGAAGTCTCTCTGTTCTGGTGGTACAGTTTTTCCTCATTCCTGGGAAGCGGGGGTGGCAGAGCCCACTGTGGGTATTTTGCTCTCCATTGTCCGAGGAAGCACAAGCGGTTCTGGTCAACAGGTTAGGCCGCGGATGCAGCAAGCTTGATAAGTGAGGGGGAAGGGTTATGGCTGCTTGCATCCAGGGATTAGGGAATCTGGGGTCCCACCCAAGGAGGCGTTGGGGCACCAGAGGGAGAAAGGGGGATCAGGCCCTCCATTAAGAAAATTTTAATTCCTGATCTGGTGAGAGCGGAATATGCCAACGCTGGTTGAGCTTGTGGGAGAGTTTCAGGTAAGCCCACTTTGGACGCAATAAGTCCAGGTTTGGGACAGCAGATTAGTGGACCACTACAAGTCCAGTCTGCACTGAGACCGGCTAGGATTACGAGCATGGTGAGCGGTATTGGGAGTATATAATCCATAAGCCATAGCCTACATTATTTTTTTTTCCCTGCCTAGGCATTAGCGGCAGAAGAATTGGGTGTTTAAAGGGCAGTACATGTAAAAACAATTTTTTTGTCCCTGCTGTTCACAGGTGCTTTTACTAGCTCATACAGAGAGTTGAACATAAGCCTTCTTTTCAGAGGGCTTGCTACAATCACACAGTCCCAGGGAGGAAAGATTGGTTTTACAGACACGCAAAATTTTTTTTCTTTCTCGCTTGCATGCTCTTAGCATCTTACTTTAAGGAAGACAGGAGGTTTCTTACACGGCTAGAGCTTGATTTGTTTGTTCGCTTCAAGTTTTTTCTTGCGTGTAGCAGCTTGAAATTTTTTTTTTCCTTGCTGTCTGTCAGCTTGCAAAAAAAAAAAAAAACAAAAAAAAATGTGTCAGTCATATACGAGACCCATTACATAAGTCTTTTGTTAAAGCACATTTGAAACTTAAGTACCCAGCCAGCAACTCACACAGGTAAATACAGTAGCGTGGTTGTTCAATTGCCAATCCAAACAGAGCTAGACAAACTCAGCAGGCAGAAAGCCAGCAATTCAGGACAACAGACACGAGGGCACACTCCACACAAGAAAACAAACAATAGATATAAACAGATGAGCAAAAAAGCAAGAGCCCGGCTACAACCAAGACAACGAAAATAAACATAGATGAGACATCATGGAACTATAAGGCCGAACAAGATCTGGGGAGGAGAAGGGAGCAGAAAAGGGAGGACAGCTCACCGAGAGATTCAGACCAAGCAGTAGACCAAAAAGGCAGATCAAAGAAACCAGAGCGAGCCTGCAAAAAAACCAAAAAAATTGCAGAAAAAAAAAAAAGGAAAAAAAAAAAAAAAACACCAAAAGAAAGAAAAAAAAAACAGAACAAGAAGGAGAGAAAAAAAACAATAATCACAAGCAAGATTCTAGAACTACAAAGATGCTCACCACAGGCCTTGGAATAGACGGGGCTAAGCAGCAGACCCAACAAATCCTAACCCTCCGCGACCTCGTTGTTGTTCACCACAGGATAATTCCCAGCTACAAGGCGAGGTAGGGACCCGGAGACCTTCTTAGAAAATTTCGAAAGGTCTGTATTGGATACACATCCCTGAAAACCAGTACATGTGTTGAGCTGAGTCACACATCAGATGGGACCTTGGCAGATGTGGACTGGCTAAAATGCCAGAGGGAACAAATGAATAGTATAACCTGTTTCAAACCCAAGCCAGATCCAGACTGGAGGATAACCCGCGGGATCGCGCCGAGTCGGCGGTTCCGAAACCAAAGTGGAAACCAGAGGGTCCTTTCCGACCAGGCCTACGTTGAAGCTGTGCGACCGCTGCCGAATACTCCAGGAACCCAAGTTCAACCTTTGAAGACTTGGCGCACACTGCTGCATATGCATTGGAGCAGTTCTTGGATGGTGTTCCTTGAGGAAATAACAGGTACACCTAGATGGCAAACCAAACATCTCACCTAGGCGGGGAATTGAGCCAATGGATGGCCGTGCAGAGAGCAGAAATTCTACTGTAAGAGGGAGTGAAAACCCCAGGACACGCCCAGCAATCAAGACCACTACAAACCGAGGCACCACAAAACCCGTCCACCTTACAAACCAAGAACAAGCCGCAGACACCCTATCACTCTCCCCTCACCCAGTCCTCCAGCTGATTCTTCAATCCGTACCCTTATCTGGAATGCTTCACTGTAATGCAGACGGACTAATCAGGCCAATTGCCCAACAGCCAACATGCCCGATATACCCACCTGGTGTGACAAGTCATTGCACATCCCAGGCGACTAAGACCCCCAGGCAGATCGCTCTCAAATTCGACTGAGGCAAAGGGAAAAAGCTGAGGTGGGCGGAAAGAAGCGTTTACGCGGTGAGAGAGACACCGGACAGCACAAGGTCAGCTATTCCACCAATCCTTCGTCGATCCCAAAACTCATCAACAGGGCCAAAGTGACGCATTTACCTTCCATTTCACAGCTGTGCGACTTGCCTAGCAGACTGAACTGCACTGTCCAGTACAAATGCGGCGGTCAGGAGATGTGAGACTTTTGCCGTCTATGACAATTATCCATCCAATGGCTACTAGGAGAAACTTGGCCAATCAAGTTAAGCAGTCCAGAGAGAAGGAATGTTACACGCAGCCAAACCAGACAAGTTCACAGACCCATTCCTTCCTTGATGCCGTCACAGAAACCTGTCTGTGTATACAGAAGACCCAGGACTGAGGTGTGGACCCGGATTCCATGTCAACGGGCTGACAGCCCACACCAGCAACTCGATCAACGCTGGCACAGACACCAGCACAAGCAAGCGCAACCACACCTTCAACCCAATGCCAGAAGGAGCAAGCGAGCACCGATGGCAGACAGCACATCCACCCATACCAAAGAGGCTCAGCAGAGTCCTGAAAGTACCACCAGGTGCCCAGCACAGACTCAACCATCAATCTGACATCACTTCAGGGGACCAGCCCAAGTCCGCAGTCTTGCAGGAAGACTGGTCCCAGCTTCAAGGAACAGTTCCCAGACTGACGATGTGTAAGTCATGATATACTTCAGGTACAGCTTGGCGCGGCACGAGCAAACCACTCCTCTTCAGTCTGCTTGACGTCCTTCGGTTTGTATAGTACAAGGACTTTTATACAGCGGAAATTCTTTCTGGTGGAGCGCCAGGACAAGGGCAATGCACAAGCGGTTGTGAGTCCACTAAATACAGGGAAAAGCTCTTGAGCTTAGCATGACATCCCTGCTGGTCATGCTGGGTGAACAGAACAAAGGACGCATTGGGGATAGTCTTTCTCCCTTGGAGGGGCCATGGGCAAGGAAGTTGGCCCGTATAGTCCAGATCTTGTGAGCTGGCCACAGAGTCGGAAAGCCTCAAGATCTGGCCAAGGCCCTTCCAGCAATCCCATATTGAGGTCCATTTCAGCGGTACGTGGATATTCTGGGTCCTTTTTCCGAGAAGGACCACCAGGGAGAAAGCATGTACGTACTTGACTTTCGTGTACTTTGCTAACCATGGCCAGAAGCAGCTGCTCGGGGTACACCAAGCTAAAGGTCGTAGGATGTGCCAGGCCCTAACCGACATTTCAACCAAGGTTCGGTTGGCCTTCCCGAAATCCTTATCCGATTCAGGATCTAATTCCATGGCAGGCCCATGGAGACCTGTGGGAAATCACTGGGGGTGATACACTTGGTTCCCACCCATACCATCCATCCAAACCCAATGGCCCGTGGAAAGGTTTAATGACAGTGGGGCATGAGATCCGGTTAATATTCGTTAGATGAATACATCAATGGACTGGACGTAGCTATTGCAGCAGTTGCTCATTGCTTACAGGGCTGTACACATCCCAGATTTTAGGGTTCCACTCTTTGAACTTGTGTATGGCCATGAGTTAATCGGGCGCATTACGTTGGTGCAGACCAATGGGAGGGATTTACACCTTCGCCAGGGACTAACATTCTGGATTTGTGAGCCACCTACAACACCCTCCGCCATTCTCTAGCCTTGCTAAGAAAACCTACAGATATCAGGCGAGACAAAGGCCTGGTCAGTCATAAACTACCAGAGACGTTCCTTCAAGAGAGGAACCAGGTTATGTCTTAAAGGCGCAACGGCTCATAAGATGGAAACATCCTGGGGGGCATCACGTCCAAGAGCGACTGAGCTGTTAACTATCTCATAAGCATTGTCCCGATTCCTCACTTAAACCAAGTTACCATGGTCTAATCTCTCAAGCCCTTTTATCCAGAGTACTACAGGTTTGTCAGTTTACAGTCCAGGGAAGCAGAGGACGCAGCAGTGCCTGATGGCGTCTACTATACGGCAGAAACGGACGGCGGCGTGAAGAGGTGAACCTGCTCAACCACCCTGGAACTCCAGCGGCAAAAATCAGAGCTGTGCAACCAACTTCGCACCATTGTTCCATGCCCACTCCAGGACTGACCTGAACGGCCATACCACTCAGTCAGACACGAGGTAATGCTGCACCAAGTTAGAACACCACCCTTACCGGGGTGTCCCCCCCGCACAGGCGCTATACAGCAGGGAGATCGCAGAACATCACAGATGTATTACATCGTCAATCTCACCAGTGCCATGGGCATCTCCGTAGTTCTGGTAACGCAACCAGATGGGGACATACGCTTTGTGGGACAACACCGCAGCTCGCATGCCCGAGTGACTTCGTCAGACAACTACCATCACGCACCGATTGAGCTATTGGAAAAGTTGGAAAGACGGTCCCAGTATCATCATATACCATAGACTTAACCGAAGGTACGGAAGTACCACTAGATGAACCTGCGAAGCAAGAAGTCAGCGTCGTCCCTCCTGCAGGGGTAGATGCATTTAATGTACTTCCTTCGGGCTGCAAATATGCACCGCACACCTTTCAGAGACTGGGTAGTGCTCTACGCGAGGACTGGCGAGAATATGCAGTTGCCTAACTCGATGATGTGGCCATTTTTTCTGACTCCTGGCCCGCACACCTAGATACATCCTGATAAGGTCTTTGACCTAATCAGGGCAGGCCAGGACTAATTATAAGGCCAAAAGTGTCCAAATGGCAAAACAAGTAGTGCTTCCTGAGACATCAGGATGGGTCGGGAACCATAAACCCCTACAGGCCAAGGTGAGGGCTATTCCAAAAGTGCTGTCCCAAATCAAAAGATAAGGTCCAATCTCTTTCTTGGCTTGGCGTGTACTATTACAGGCATATTTTGTACCACACTAATGCCAAATCGCTGCACCACATGACTCGACTTGCCAAAAAGCCCAGCCAACTACAGTTTAAATGGACTGAGGAGTGCAGGAGCCTTTACCAACTTAAGGCGGACACTCACGTCATGACCAGTGTGCTACGGCCCCAGAACTTTGCAAACCCTTCCTATAACCACGAGTGCATCACTGAGCGTGTATAGGAGGCCATTCTCTTCGCAGAGACGGATAGAACTGCATCCGTGTCGTTCCTCAGAAGAGCACTATCGGAGCGGAAGGCACTGGTCAGCTCATTGAAAGGCAATGCCCTATTGCCATTCGTGTCGCCCGAGCAAAAGTCTCGCCCACTGATTTGGGTGACGGCGGTTCCAGCTACAAACTTGACCATTGCTGCGCTAAAGTGGTTCAATACAGCCAAACACAGTACAAGACACTTCTTCGTTGGCAGTCTTAGCTTCCAAGATTTTGATTTCGAAAGTTCGCACATTTTAGGAGCCTCTATACAAAGTAGCTGATGCACTCTCCGTAGAGAGTTCACAGAATACCTAGTTAAAACTTTCGTCGAACTACATGTTGAGTCTTGTTTACTTTGATGCTTTATTGTTCTTTGGTGCGGTGTGGTATTCCTCTGTATTAGTTTATACAGTTTAGGTAAGAATCACCTCCAGTTGAAAGTTCTACTGTCGGTGATTGGGGGACGTGTCATAAATGGATAGGTAAGTGAAGGGTTAAGTTTCTTTTTACCGAAAAGTAACGAACACCTACAGAGGACCAATCTGAGAGAACTGGATTGTTTAAAGTCAGGGGCGGGAATTTGTATACTCGGGGTCTTGTTGTTTTCGTAGCTATGAGGAAACAAGTCTTCTTTAATTCTCTCCTAATCTTCTTCTAAACATCTGTAGTACCCAGGACCGCAGAAGTATTCGCTATGATGGTCTTGGGTGTATTTACCTGTATGTTAATTTGTTGTGCTGGTTTAATTGGGCTATCTTTAAATCAGACTGTTTCTGTTATATTTTCTTATAAGCAGAGCTGTATGAGTTTCTTAAGGCAATATTGTTTATATTTCTTTCTTTTCTATAAAGTTTTCTTTTAAACCTTGTGAAAGTTCTTTTCTAGGAAGCAAAGGGAAAAGCCAGGTCGTGGCTTTTCCTATTTGGTCCAGGGAAAGAGCAGACTAAGGGGAAAGAGACGAAGAATGCTCTCTTGTCTCTGGTGGTTACAGGTTTTCCCTCATTCTGGAAGCAAGGGGTGGCAGAGACCAGCTGTGGTATTTGCATCCCATGTCTGAGGGAAGCAGAAAAGCTGGTTTTCTGGGTCCACGTGTAGCCGCGGCAGCCTGGATAGGAGGGGAAGGGGTTATTGTCCTGCTTTTAGCATCCAAGGATGGGAATCTGGGTGTCCACCAAGGGGGTTGGGACACAGAGGAGGAAAGGGGGATAGGCCCCATAGATTAAATTCTGATCGGGCAGCGAGATATCTCAGCTGGTAGTGAGCTTGGGGGTAGTTTCAGGTAAGCCCCAAAACTTTGGAACGAAAGTCCAGGTTTGGGACAGGACAGATTGGTGGACACTAAAGTCCAGGTCTGGACTGGACGGCTTAGGATTACCACAGGGTCTAGCCTTTCTCCAAAAATCAAGTTCTGTACTGTGTCAGGCTTGAAGTATACAAAATGACAATCGGGGTCAAAATCACTATGTCATCTGAAAGTTAGACCTATACACTATAAATGTAAGACTCCTCTTTCCAGCTTTCTTTTTAAAGTTTTGATCAGAAATTACCAATGACATAGCCTGTAAAAATGATGGAGGTCCATTTCTTTTATATAACACTCGGGTCTCTAACGGAACCTAAGCTCTTATCTTATTAAGCAGATTGTGCATGTAACTTGCAAGAAATATAAACAAAGCAATATATTTATTAACTCATTTGTTCAGTCCCATAGGCCAGAACAATAAACTCTGATACACGAATTTTTATGAAAAAAATACTTCAAACCACTTTATGCCGTTTTTTCTTTCTGGTGGGGATATTATATAAATATTTGGCACCCTCATATGCACTGATTGGCCTCTACTGTGCAAATGCAGAGATAGGTTTCTAAACTGAACAGACCTTAATTCCACGGACCGAATTTCAAAACAGGCAGCAGGTTTCACCTTATTAAAAAACATGAGCAAGGTTTACTTTGTTTAATCAAACTTGCAGGTTTTAAATAAGGGGCAATTGGTGGACTTTGTGTAACTTGATAGTCTTAACCCATGATGAGAACTTCAGTACTCAGTAGATGTTAGAGTGTTATACAGGATTCGGTGAGTAAGGTCCTGTGGCTTGATGTGAGAGGTTAGTTAGACTGCACGATGGTCCCTTTCTGATCTTATAAGTCTATATCTGAACGAACAGAGATGGTGCTGTGTTATATACTACAGTTAAAATCAAGATTCGTTAATTAATGTAAATTTGTAATTAATTTGTAATAATTAAATGTGTAAATTAATTGGTAATATAAATACAAAAAACGAAGTTAGATTAATGTATTAATTTGTATATAATTAATTATTTATAATTATGTAATTAATGTAAGAATTAATTAATACACAAGGCCTATTTTTAAAAAAAAATCAATATGAGTGATGGACTATCTGCTAAAGCAAGACGATTCAGAGGAAAGTACCACGTTGTTAACGTCGCTTTGTCTGTCTATTATTGAATAACATATTGTGATATTGACACGCACTCGTTGACCCTGCCATCGTTGAGGGAATTACGACGATACAGCTGAGAAAGGAGCATGCACTCAATTCCTTTGTTCTACCTTTCAATTCAGAGCAGAATTGCCCAGGATTCCTGGACTTTGGGATAATGTTTCTGGCCATTTTTTTTGTTGGTATTTATAATATTTTGCCATCATGATTATATTTCTAACAGCTTCTTATATCTAACCAGTTTTTGTTTGCTTTGCTTCTGTAAGTAGTGCTATAAAGCACACTACTAAAGCTTCAGAAAGGTGACTCAATCGGGCGACCATACTTCAGGTATATACATACTAGCATCGGGCAGGCGGGGTCGAGCTTAAAAGAAATGGAGGTTGCCTGGATGAATTCCAAGTACTGGCATACGCAGAGAGCAAGAAATCTACTGTAAAGGGGAGTGAAACCCCAGGAGCCACCCCAGCAATAAACCCTACAACCGAGGGCAACCCAAAACCCCACCTACAAACCAAGAAAAGCCGCAGACACCCTATCCTTCCACCTCACCAGTCTCCAGTGACTTCCTTCAATCCAGTAACCCGTTATCTGGAAAATGCTATCACTGTAATGAAACGGGACATATCAAGGCCAACTGCCCAAAGGCCAACTGCCCGAATAACCCCCCACCCGGGTGCAAGTCATTGCACCCCCAGCGGACCTAAGACCCCCAGGCCCAGATACCTCTCAAATCCCCTTGGAGCAAAGGGAAAAGCTGAGAGTGGGCGGAAAGAAGGTTACCGCGTGGAGAGACACGGGAGCACAAGTGTCAGCTATCCACCAATCCTTCGTCGATCCCAAACTCATCAACCCAGGGGCCAAAGTGACCATTTACCCCTTCATTTCACAAGCTGTGGACTTGCCTACAGCTGAACTGCCTGTCCAGTACAAAGGCTGGTCAGGAATGTGGACTTTTGCAGTCTATGACAATTATCCCATCCCCATGCTACTGGGAGAAGACTTGGCCAATCAAGTTAAGCAGTCCCAGAGAGAAGGAATGGTTACACGCAGCCAAACCAGACAAGCTTCCAGACCCATTCCTATTCCTGAGCCGTCCACAGAGAACCTGTCTGTGTTACCAGAGACCCAGACTGAGGTAGTGGACCCGGATCCCATGTCAACGGCTGAACCAGCCACAACACCTCCAGTCCCAGACCCGGAACTGGAACAGCAACCAGCACAAGCAAGCGCAACCACACCTTCAACCCAATGCCAGAAGGGACCAACGAGCCTGAACTGGCAGAAGCAACAACCAACCATACCAAAGAGGCTCAGGCAGAGCCTGAAATACCACCAGGTGCACCAGCACAGACTCAAACCCATCAATTTCATCACTTCCAGAGGGACCAAGCCCAAGTCCCCAGTCTGAGGAAGAACTGGAGTCCCCAGCTTCAAGGGAACAGTTCCGGACTGAGCAGGAAGCAGATGATAACCTTCAGACAGCTTGGGCGGCGGCACGGAGCAACCCACCGCCTCTCAGCTCTTCTGACCGATCCCGGTTTGTTATAGACCAAGGACTTTTATACAGGGAATTCTTTCTGGTGGACGCCAGGAACAAGGGCAACTGCACAAGCGGTTGGTGGTTCCAACTAAATACAGGGGAAGCTCTTGAGCTTAGCCCATGATCATCCCAGTGGTCATGCTGGGGTGAACAGAACCAAAGACAGGTTGGGGAAGTCTTTCTACTGGGAGGGGATGGCAAGGAAGTTGCCCGGTATGTCCAGTCTTGTGAGCTGTGCCAAAGAGTCGGAAAGCCTCAAGATCTGGCCAAGGCCCCTCTCCAGCCACTCCCCATAATTGAGGTCCCATTTCAGCGAGTAGCTGTGGATATTCTGGGTCCTTTTCCGAGAAAGACACCCAGGGGAAAGCAGTACGTACTGACTTTCGTGGACTTTGCGACCCGATGGCCAGAAGCAGTGGCTCTGGGTAACACCAGAGCTAAAGCAGTGTGCCAGGCCCTAACCGACATTTTCACCAGGGTCGGTTGGCCCTCCGAAATCCTTACCGATTCAGGATCTAATTTCCTGGCAGGCACCATGGAGGACCTGTGGAAAAATCATGGGGTGAATCACTTGGTTGCCACCCCATACCACCATCAAACCAATGGCCTCGTAGAAAGGTTTAATGGAACTTGGGGGCCATGATCCGTAAATTCGTAAATGAATACTCCAATGACTGGGACCTAGTATTGCAGCAGTTGCTCTTTGCTTACAGGGCTGTACCGCATCCCAGTTTAGGTTCTCACCCTTTGAACTTGTGTATGGCCATGAGTTAAGGGGCCATTACAGTTGGTGAAGCACCAATGGAGGGATTTACACCTTCGCCAGGGACTAACATTCTGGATTTTGTGAGCAACTTACAAAACACCCTCCGCCATTCTCTAGCCCTCGCTAGAGAAAACCTACAGGATACTCAGGGAGAGCAAAAGGCCTGGTACGATAAACATACCAGAGACCGTTCCTTCAAGACAGGAGACCGGGTTATGGTCTTAAAGGCGCAACAGGTCCATAAGATGGAAACATCCTGGGGGGCCATTCACAGTCCAAGAGCGCCTGGAGAAGCTGTTAACTATCTCATAGCATTTCCCGATTCCTCACTAAAACCCAAAGTGTACCATGTTAATTCTCTCAAGCCCTTTTATTCCAGAGACTTACAGGTTTGTCAGTTTACAGTCCAGGGAGCAGAGGACGCAGAGTGGCCTGATGGCGTCTACTATGACGGCAGAAAGGACGGCGGCGTGGAAGAGGTGAACCTCTCAACCACCCTGGAACGTCTGCAGCGGCAACAAATCCAGGAGCTGTGCACCAACTTCGCACCATTGTTCTCAGCCACTCCAGGACTGACTGAACGGGCATACCACTCCATCGACACAGGTAATGCTCACCCAATTAGAACACCACCCTACCGGGTGTCCCCCACGCACAGGCTGCTATACAGCGGGAAATCCAGAATATGCTACAGATGGGTATAATCCGCTCATCTACCAGTGCATGGGCATCTCCAGTAGTTCTGGTACCCAAACCAGATGGGGAAATACGCTTTTGTGTGGACTCCGTAAGCTAAATGCGGTGACTCGTCCAGACAACTATCCAATGCCACGCACCGATGAGCTATTGGAAAAGTTGGGACGTGCCCAGTTTATCTCTACCATAGACTTAACCAAGGGGTACTGGCAAGTACCACTAGATGAACCTGCCAAGGAAAGGTCAGCATTCGTCACCCCTGCAGGGGTATATGAATTTAATGTACTTCCTTTCGGGCTGCGCAATGCACCCGCCACCTTTCAGAGACTGGTAGATGGTCTACTCTTTCTGCGCCATGTAAGGGCGGTACACAAAGAGGCATTGCCTGGCAGGGATTGCGCCAGAAATGTACAGGCTATAGCAGACAGAAGTAAACAAAGGCAGAGGGGAAATAGTTGTTTCTAATTCTCCAGTCATCGAAAATGCAATAAGCACAAATGGACTGCACTGTATTGTGTAATGGAAGAGACAATTGATCTAAATATGGCATAATAACATGAGTCCTATGGCATGTTAGTTATTGGGTCATAGTTTTTCCCTATGTAATTCCACGAAGTCAATAGAAGAAGCCCTGGCCAACTGAAATAATGGAAACCTTCACTGACTCCATAGGTGTCATGTGTTCACCATATAAAGTTAGCATCGGGTAATATGTAACCTTGGGTGCAGAGATTTGCCCGATGAGTTGAGTCTCAAACTAAGGAAAAAATACATGGCGTGCGCTCACTTCCATTACAAATATTGGACTATAGCCTTGGAGACAAGTCATGGAGTGCTCAATCTTAGAATTCGTTAGCTTGCAGTCTAGAGCTGAAAGAAGAATTTCAATTCAAAAAGGTCAAACATTGCCCTTAATAACTGTGCACCCTCCCTTGCAGTTAATGCAGAAGCAGATTTTGACTCAACTGGTATCTTTAACTTAACTATTTAGATAACTATTTTTCTAATCTGTATCAGAGACTGGGACATGAGCATCATGCTACTGGTTACAGCAGGAGTCAGCTACCAGACACAAAGTCAGACGTACCTGGAGTAATCAAGGCAGAGGCAGGCTGGATCCAACAGCGAGTATTGCAGCTGTAGACAATGCTTTGTGCAGTCACCAAACTGCTGCTGGGTTTAAGACACCTGCTACCTCTAGTAATCAGGTGGGCATACTGATGCAGCCCAGCTATGCTCTTAAGTTATTCAGGAGACTGAACATGCACAGCTTAGGGTCTTACACCTATATTTTTAGAACGTACAGTGCAGTTGAGCTTGAGCACCTGAATGAGAGGATGGGTGTGTCATAACATGGATAGGTAAGGTAAGGGAGTTGTTCTCCTAAAAGGTAACCGAGACCCTGACAGGAGCCAATCAGAGAGAACTGGATGTGTTAAAGTCAGGGCGAGAATTTGTATACTCGGGGTCTTTGTTGTTTCTAGCATCATGAGAACACAAGTCTTCTTCTAATTCTCTCCTAATACTTCTTCTAAACATCTGTAATGACCCAGGAACCGCAAATAATTCAGCTATGATGGTCTTGGGTGTATTACTGATGTTAATTTGGTGCTGGTTAATTGGCTATCTTTAAATCAGACTGTTTCTTATAATTTTCTTATAAGCAAGAGCCTGTATGGAGTTTCTTAATGCAAGATGATTGTTTTATATTTCTTTCTTTTTCTATAAAGTGTCTTTTAAACTTGTGAAAGTTCTTTTCCTAGGGAAGCAAAGGAAAAGCAGGCTGTGGCTATTTCTATTGGGTCCGGGAAAGAGCAGATACGGGGAAAGAGACGAAGAATTCTCTCTGTCTCTGGTGGTACAGTTTTTCCTCATTCCTGGGAGGGGGGTGGCAGAGCCCAGCTGTGGGTATTTTGCTCTCCATTGTCCGAGGGAAGCAAAAGCTCGTTCTTGGTCACACTAGGTTAGCGCATGCAGCAAGCTGATAAGGAGGGGAAGGGTTATGTGCTTAGCATCCAGGGAATGGGAATCTGGTGTCCCACCAAGGGAGGGTTGGGGACCAGGGAGAAAGGGGGATCAGGCCCCATAAGATTTATAATCCTGATCTGGTGCAGCGAGAATTCCAAGCTGGTGTGAGCTTGGGGAGTTTCAGGTAAGCCCAACTTTGGACGCAAAAAGTCAGGTTTGGGACAGCAGATTGTGGACACAAAGTCCAGTCTGGGACTGGACGCTAGATTACGATGGTGTGAGCGATTGGGAAGTATATATCCATAAGCCATAGTACATTATTTTTTTTTCCCTGCTAGGCATTAGCGGGCAGAAGAATTGGGTTTAAAGGGCAGACAGATAAAAAATTTTTTTGCCCTGCGTGTTTCAGCAGTAGCATTTTACTAGCTCATTAAGAGAGTTGGAACATATAGCCTTCTCTTTCAGAGGCTTGCTACAATCACACAGTCCCAGGGAGGAAGAGATTGGTTTTACAGACAGCAAAATTTTTTTTCTTTCTCCTTGCATGCTCTTAGCATCTTACTTAAGGAAGACAGGGGTTTTACACGGCTAGAGCTTGAATTTGTTTTTGCTTCAAGTTTGTTTGCTTGCATGTAGCAGCTTGAAATTTTTTTTTTCCTTGCTGCTAGACAGCTGCAAAAAAAAAAATAAAAAAAAATTGACAGTCATATACAGAGACCCATTACATAAGTCTTTTGGTTAAAGCAATTTGAAACTTAAGTACCCAGCCAGCAACTCACACAGGTAAATCAGTAGCTGTGTTGGTTCAATTGACCAATCCAAACAGAGCTAGGACAAAGACTCAGCAGGCAGAAAGCCAGCAATTCAGGACACAGACACAGAGGGCACTCCAACACAAGAAAACAAACATGATATCAAACAGATGAGAAAAAGCAAAGAGCCCGGCTACAACCAAGACAACGCAAAATAAACATAATGAGACAGTCATGGAACTATAAGGCGAACAAGATTGCCCATGGGTTAAGGGAAAAGGCAAAATACCAAGGAGGATGTACCAGAGACAGCCAAAAAGGCAGAATCAAGAAGCCAAAAAAGCAGACAGAAAGAAAACAACAAGAAGACAGACTGAAAAAAAAAATAAAGAGGCAAAAATAAAATGAGAAAAAAAAAAAAAAAAAACACCAACAAAAAGAAAGAAAAAAAAAACAGATAAAAAAAAAACCAATAAAGAAAGATAGAACTACAATAGATGCTCACCAGCAGGCCTTTGGAAGTAGAACGGCTAAGCAGACAGACCAACAATCCTAACCCTCCGCGACCTCGTTGTTGTTCACGACACAGGATAATTTCCCGAGCTACAAGGCAGGTAGGGACCCGGAGACTTCTTAGAAAATTTCGAAAAGGTCTGTATTGGAGGTAACACCCTGAAACCAGTACATGGTAGAGCTGAGTCACACATCAGATAAGGACCTTGGCAGATGTGGACGGCTAAAAATGCCGAGGAACAAATGAGATGTATAACCTGTTTCAAACCCAAGCCAGATCCAGACTGCGGGATAACCCGGGATCACGCCGGTCGGCGGTTCGAAACCATAAGTGAAACCAGAGGGTCCTTTCCCGACCACGCCTACTCTGGAAGCTGTGAACGCTCCTGAATATCCAGGAACCCCAAGTTCAAACCTTTGAAGCAATTGGCGCACACTGCTCATATGCATTGGAGCAGTTCTTGGATGGTGTTCCGGGAAATAACGGTACATCCTAGATGGCAAACCAAACATCTACCGTTAGGCGGGGAGATTGAGCCAATGGATGGCCGTGCAGAGACAAGAAATCTACTGTAAGAGGGATGAAAACCCCAGGTAGCCAGCCCAGCAATCAACCACTACAAACCGAGGCAACCAAAAACCGTCCACCTACAAACCAAAGAACAAGCCGCAGACACCCCTATCCTCCCACCTCACCCAGTCTCCAGCTGATTCTTCAATCCGCTACCCGTTATCTGGAATCGCTATCACTGAATGACAACGGACAATCACGGCCAATGCCCATCAGCCAAGCATGTCCCGATATATACCCCACCTCGGGTGCAAGTCATGCACACCCAGCGGACCTAAGACCCCCAGGCCAATCCTCTCAAATCCCGATGAGGCAAAGGGAAAAAGCTAGAGGTGGCGAAAGAAGCGTTACCGCGTGGAGAGACAACGGAGCACAAGGTTCGCTATTCCACCAATCTCTTCGTCGATCCCAAAACTCATCAACCAGGGCCAAAGTGACCATTTACCCTTCCATTGTCACAAGCTGTGCGACTTGCCTACAGCTGAACTGCACTGGTCCAGTACAAATGCGGGGTAGGAATGTGGACTTTTGCCAGTCTATGACAATATATCCCAACCAATGCGCTACTAGGAGAAGACTTTGGCCAATCAATTAAGCATCCAGAGAGAAGGAATGGTTACACGCAGCCAACCGAACAAGTGCAAGACCCCATTCTCTTCCTTGAGCCGTCACAGAAACCTGTCTGTGTTACAGAAGACCCCAGGACTGAGGTGTGGACCGGATCATGTCAACGGGCTGACGCCCAACAACACTGTCCAGACCGAACTGGCAGACACATGACAACAACAGCACACAAGCGCAACCACACCTTCAACCCAATGCCAGAAGGTAGCAACGGCCTATGGCAGACAGCAACAATCCACCATACACAAAGAGGCTCAGCAGAGTCCGAAATTCCACCAGGTGCACAGCCACCAGACTCAAATCATCAACTGTACATCCCTTCAGGGACCAGCCAATCCCAGTACTTGCAGAAGACTGGTCCCAGCTTCAAGGGAACAGTTCAGACTGAGCGATGTTTGAAGTCGAGTGATAATCTTCAGGTACAGCTTGGGCGGCGGCACGGACAACCATCCTCTCTCTTCAGTCTCTGACGACCTTGTCGGTTTGTAATAGTACAAGGACTTTTATACAGGGAAATTCTGTTCTGGTGGACGCCAGTGAACAATGGCAACCTGCACAAGCGGTTGTAGTGTCCACTAAATACAGGGGAAAGCGTCTGAGCTTAGCCATGACATCCCAGCTGGTTCATGCTCGGTGAACAGAACAAAGGAGCAGTTTGGGGATGTCTTTCTCCCTTGGGAGGGCCATGGGCAAGGAAGTTGCCCGGTTATGTCCAGTCTTGTGAGCGTGCCACAGAGTCGGACAGCCTCAAGACTCTGGCCAGGCCCTCTCCAGCCAACCCATAATTGAGGTACCCATTTCAGCGAGTGACGTGGATATTCTGGGTCCTTTTCCAGAAGGACCCCAGGGGACAGCATGTACGTACTGACTTTCGTTGTACTTTGCTAACCGATGGCCAGAAGCAGCTGAGCTCGGGTACACCGAGAGCTAAAGCCGTCAAGTGTTGCCAGGCCTAACCGACATTTTACCAACGGGTTCGGTTGCCTTCCGAAATCCTTATCCGATTCCAGGATCTAATCTTCATGGCAGCCCATGGAGGACGCTGTGGGAAATCACCTGGGGTGAATCACTTGGTTCCACCCATACCACCATCCCAAACCCAATGGCTCGTGGAAAGTTTATGAACAGTTGGGGCATGAGCCGGTAATATTCGTTAGATGAATACTCAATGGACTGGGACAGTAGCAGCAGTTGCTCATTGCTTACAGAGGCTGTACACATCCCAGCATTTTAGGGTTCTCACCTTTGAACTTGTGTAATGGGCCATGAAGTTAATGGGCGCATTACGGTGGTGCAGCACCAATGGGAGGGATGCTACACCTTCGCCAGGACTACATTCTGGACTTTGTGCAGCCAACCTACAATCACCCTCCGCCATTCTCTAAGCTTGGCTATAGAGAAACCTACAGGATACTCAGGCGAGAGCAAAGGCCTGGTCCGCTATAAACATACAGAGACGTTCCTTCAAAGAGTGAACCAGGTTATGGTCTTAAAGGCGCAACGGTCATCTAAGATTGGAACACATCCTGGAGGAGGCATCACGGTCCAAGAGCGACCTGAGCTGTTAACTATCTCATGCATTGTCCCGATTCTCACTTAAAACCATAAGTGTTACCATGGTTAATTCTCTCAAGCCCTTTTATCCAGAGTACTTACAGTTTGTCAGTTTACAGTCCAGGGAGCACGACGGACGCAGCAGTGCTGATGGCGTCTACTATACGGCAGAAAGGACGGCGGCGTGGAAGAGGTGAACCTGCTCAACCACCCGGAACGTCCAGCGGCAAAAATCAGAGCTGTGCACCAACTTCGCACCATTGTCCATGCCACATCCAGGCTGACCTGAACGGCCGATACCACTCCCAGTCAGACAGAGGTAATGACTGCACCCAGTAGAACCCACCCTACGGGGTGTCCCCCCCCACAGGGCTTATACAGACGGAGATCGCAGAACATCTACAGGATGTATAATCGCTCAATTACCAGTGCCATGGGCATCTCCGTAGTTCTGGTACGCACCAGACTGGGACATACGCTTTGTGTGGACAACTCCGCAGCCTCCAATGCCCGAGTGACTCGTCCAGACAACTGACCATCCAAGCACCGATTGAGCTATTGGAAAAGTTGGAAGACGTGCCCATTCATCATCTACCAAGACTTAACCAAGGGTACTGGGAAACCACTAGATGAACCTGCAGAGCGAAGTCAGCGTCGTCACCCCTGCAGGGGTAGATGCATTTAAGTACTTCCTTCGGGCTGCAAATAATGCACCGCCACCTTTCAGAGACTGGAGATGCTCTACTGGCAGGACTGGCTGAGAATATGCAGTGCCTTAACCTCATGACTGTGGCCATTTTTCTGACTCCTGGCCCGCACACCTAGATACATCCTGAATAAGGTCTTTGACCGTAACTCAGGCAGCTGCCAGGACTAATTATAAGGCCAAAAGTGTCAATACTGGCAAAACAAGAGTGGTTACCTGGGACTCAGGTGAGGTCGAGGAACCATATAACCCCCTACAGGCCAAGGTGACGGCTATTCCAAAGTGCCTGTCCGCAAATCAAAGAAAGGTCCAATCGTCTTCTTGGCTTGGCCGTGGTACATTTACAGGCGATTTGTACCACACTAAGCCAACTCGGCTGCACCAACATGACCGAACTTGCCCAAAAAGCCCCAGCCACTACAGTTTAAATGGACTGAGGAGAGCAGGAGCCTATTACCCAACTTAAGGGGACACTCACGTCTACGCAATGTGCTACGGCCCCACGACTTTGCAAACATTCCTATAACCACCTGAGCATCCTGAGCTGTATAGGAGGCCTCTTCTATGCGAAGACGCGGATAGAATCTCATCCGGGTACGTTCCTCAGAAGAGCACTAATCGGAGGGAAAGGCACTGGTCAGTCAGTAGAAAAGGCAATGCTATATGCCATTGTGTGCCTGAGAAAAGCTACGCCCACGTATTTTGGGGACGCGGTTCCAGCTACAATACTGACCATAGCTGCGCCTAAATTTGGCTTCATCAGCCAAACACAACAAGACACTTCTCGTGTGAGCAGTCTTAGCTTCCAAGATTTTGATTTCGAAATCGACACATTTTAGGGACCTCTATACAAAGTAGCTGATCTGCACTCTCCCGTAAGAGTTCATCAGAATACCTAGTTAAAACTTTCGCTGACTACATGTTGCAGTACTTGTTAACTTTGATGCTTTTTATTCTTTGGTAGTGGGTTGTGGTATTCCTCTGTATTAGTTTACAGTTTTAGGTAAGAAATCACCTCCATTGAAAGTTCTACTGTCGGTGATTGGGGGGACGTGTCATAAATGGATAGGTAAGTGAAGGGTTATAGTTTCTTTTTACTGAAAAGGTGATACGAACACACTGACCATGAGGACCAATCTGAAACTGGATATGTTTAAATGTCAGGGCGCCGGAATTTGATATATCGGGTCGATTGTGTATTTCTGTAGCTATGAGGAAATCAAGTCTTCTTCTAATTCTCTCCTACTATCTTCTTCTAAACATCTGTAAGGTACCCAGGACGCAAAGTAATTCAGCTTGATGGTTTGGGTGAGTTTACCGATGTTAAATTTGTTGTGCTGGATTTATATGATGGGCTATACTTTAAATCAGACTGTTCTGTATATTTCTCTATAAGCAGAGCTGTAACTGAGTTCTTAAGCAAGCATATTGTTTATATTTCTTCTTTTTTCTATTAAAGTTTTCTTTTAAACCTTGTGAAGTTCTTTTCCTGGAAGCATAAGGGAAAAGCCAGGTCGTGCAGCTTTTTCCTATTCTGGGTCCAGGAAAAGCAGACTAACGGGGAAAGAACGAAGAATGCTCTCTGTCTCTGGTGGTTACAGGTTTTACCTCATTCTGGGAGCAAGGGGTGGCAAGACCAGCTGTGCGGGTATTTGCATCTCCATGTCTTGAGGGAAAGCAGAAAAGCTGGTTTTCTGGGATACCACGGTAGCCGCGGGCTAGCCTGTGATAGGAGGTGAAGGGGTTATCTGTCCTGCTTTTAGCATCCAAGGATGATGGCGAATCTAGGGTGTCCCACCAAGGAGGGTTGGGACAACCAGAGGAGGAAAGGGGGACTCAGTGCCCCATTAGATGTAATTACCTATTCTTAGGTGCAGGCAGAGATCCGCTGGGGATCTGGTGGCAGCGAGAATATCCAAGCTGGTAGTGAGCTTGGGGGAGTTTCAGGTAAGCCCCCAAACTTTGGACGCAAAAGTCCAGGTTTGGGACAGGACCAGATTGGTGGACACTAAAGTCCAGGTCTGGGACTGGACGGCTAGATTACCACAGGGTGCTCAGCACTTTCTCAAAAAAATCAGTTTCTGTTACTGTGTCAGGCTGAGTACACAAAAATGGAGGTGCCAAAAATCACTAGTCACTTCTGAAAAGTCTATACCTATACCTATAAACTGAACTCCTCTTTTTCCAGCTTTCTTTTTAAATGTTTTTGATTCAAAATTACCAATGACATAGCCTGTAAAAGAATGTGGAGTCCATTTCTTTTATAAACTGGTTGTCTAACTGGAAACCTAAGCTCTTTCTTATTAACAGATTGTGCATGTAAATTTGGCCACAAATATAAAAACAAAGCCAATATTTTATTAACTCATTTGTTCAGGCCCATAGCCAGAGCAATAAAACTCTGATGACAGAATTTTTATTAAAAATAAATACTTCAACCACTTTATGCTGTTTTTCTTTCTGGGGGGATATTTATAAAAATATTGGCACCCTCATATGCCTGATTGTGCCTCACTGTGAAATGCAGAGAATAGGTTTCTAAACTGAACAGACCTAATTCCACGGACCGAATTTCCAAAACAGCAGCAGGTTTCACTTTATTAAAAAAAATGAGCAGGTTACTTGTTTAATCAAAACACTTGCAGGTTTAAAATAGTGCAATTGGTGGATTTTGTGTAACTTGAAGTCTTTAAACCATGATTTGAGACTTCAGTGACTCAGATAGATGTTAGGTGTTATTACAGGAGTGGGTGAGTGAGGTCCTGTGGCTTGTGATGTGGAGAGGTCAGTCTAGATTGCCACGATGGTCCCTTCTGATCTTAAAGTCTATGAGTCTGAACACAGAGAGGTGAACTTGTATAACTACATTAAAAACAGAAGTTAATTAATTAAATTTGTAATTAATTTGTAATAATTAAATTTGTAATTAATTTGTAATAATTAAATACAAAAACAGAAGTTAATTAATTAATTTGTAATAATTTGTAATAATTAATTAAATTTGTAATTAATTTGTAATAATTAATTAAATACAAAGGCCTATGTTTAAAAAAAAAATCAATATAGTGATGGACTAAACTGCTAAAAGCAAGACGATTCAGAGGAAATACCACAGTGTTAAGTCGCTTTGTTCTGTCTATTATTGAAATACACATATGTGATATTGGCACAGGCACTGTTAGACCTCTGCAACATCTTGGGGAATTAGAATACAGCTGAGAAAGGAGCATGCACTCAATTTCCTTTGTTCTTACCTTTCAATTCAGAGCAGAATTGCCAGGGTTTCCTGGAACTTTGGATAATGTTTCTGCCATTTTTTTTTGTTGGTATTTTATAATTTTTGCCATCATGATTATAGTTCAGACAGCTTTTATATCTACCCAGTTTTTGTTTGCTTTTGCTTTTTTAAGTAGTTGCTATAGCCAACACTCACAAGCTTCAAAATGGTGACTCAATCGGGACCATACTTCAGGCTATACATACTAGATGGGCAGGCGGGGTCAGAGCTTTAGAAAGAAATGGAGGTTTGCTGGGATGAATTCCAAGTACTGGCAGTAAATGAAAATGCTCCTTTGCTTGGAAGGGTCTCACTGGCTACCAGTTACTGATGCTGAATAGAGCACTGAATTGTCTGCTACCTGAAGGTGGTTTCTCAGTGTCCTGATTCAGCAAGTCACTTCTGCAACATACAGCAATGCTGAGTGACATTACTAACGTCGTTCATTTTTTTTTCTGTCACAATCACACATGCACTCACACCATATGACAGGGATCTCTGATGTGAAACTGAACCATGTGCCAGCCAACACTCAGCATGGGAGTCTGAGTAAGCAGAGCTCTGACCTCTGAAGAACTGAGGCTTGTCTATACTTGAAACACTAGTGTCCACACGCACTACAGTGACAGGCGGGGTTCTCCCATCAGCAGAGTTAATCCACCTCTCTGAGAGGCAATAGCTCAGTCTACACTGGGGGTTAGTTTGTCTAAGCTATGTCACCAGAGATGTGGATTTTTCACACCGCTGAGTGACATACCTGGGTCAATTTAATTTTTGAGTATATAGTGTAGCCCAGTGGGCTAGCTTGCCTTTATTATTTTGCTGCTTTGCATTATATACTGGCACTAGAAAAGGTTCAGAAAAGGGCAACAAAAATGATTAGAGGTTTGGAGAGGGTTCCATATGAGGAAAGATTAAAGAAGCTAGGCCTCTTCAGCTTGGAAAAGAGGAGACTAAGGGAGGATATGATAGAGGTATATAAAATCATGAGTGATGTGGAGAAAGTGGATAAGGAAAAGTTATTTACTTATTCCCATAATACAAGAACTAGGGGTCACCAAATGAAATTAA
>NC_133771.1:104197531-104225786 GCF_003597395.2 Chelonoidis abingdonii
TTATTTTCTTTGTTGGGCCTGTCCTGTAGTAGGTGGCTTCTGGGTACTCTTCTGGCTCTGTCAATCTGTTTTTTCACTTCAGCAGGTGGGTATTGTAGTTTTAAGAATGCTTGATAGAGATCTTGTAGGTGTTTATCTCTGTCTGAGGGATTGGAGCAAATATGGTTGTATCTTAGAGCTTAGCTATAGACAATAGATCATGTGGTGTGTCCTGGATGGAAGCTGGAGGCATGTAGGTAAATATAGCGGTCAGTGGGTTTAACACCACCCTCCAGCTTCCATCCAGGACACTGGAAGGGACCTTGAAAGGTCATTGAGTCCAGCCCTCTGCCTCCACTAGCAGGACCAAGTACTGATTTTTGCCCAAGATCCCTATGTGGCCCCCTCAAGGATTGAGCTCACAACCCTAGATTTAGCAGGCCACTGCTCAAACCACTGAGCTATATCTCACCCCTTAATAAATAGCTACATAAATTGCTGTTTATTATTTGAATTACTGTAGTATCAAGAGTCTTCAATAAGGATCCAGGTTCCGTTGTGCTAGGTAGAGACACACAATAAGGGAATTGTCCGTGCCTGGACTTGCTTACACTCTCAGGCCTCATACTTACAATCAGATCCACATGGGCTCATCTCTCATAGATTAACAGATTCTAAGGCCAGAAGGATCCATTGTGATTATCTTATCTGACCTCCTGTATAACACTGGCCATAGAACTTCCCCAAAATAATTCCTAGAACATCTAATCTTGATTTAAAAATTGCCCATGATGGAGAATCCATCATGACCCTTAGTAAATTGGTGCAATGGTTAATTATCCTCACTGTTGAAAATTTACACCTTATTTCCAGTCTGAATTTGTCTAGCTTCAACTTCCAGCCATTGGACCATGTTATATCTTTCTCTGCTAGACTGAAGAGTCCATTATCAAATATTTGTTCCCTCTGCAAATACTTATAGACTAATCAAGTCACCCTTCTCTTTGTTAAGCTAAAGAGATTGAGTTCTTTGAGTCTATCACTACAGTATAAGGCATATTTTCTAATCCTTTAGTTATTTTTTAGCTAATCTCTGAACCCTCTCCAATTTATCAACAACCTTCTTGAATTGTGGATATCAGAATTTGATATTGTATTACAGTAGTGAAGACCAATATCGGTGTTAGAAAAATGTTAAAGTACCCAATCAAAAACAGGCATTTAAAAAAATAATGGATGTTCAAAAGTGAGGAGTGGATGCATAAGAGTAAGACCCACAAAGTCAACTAACCTCATAACTGGCAGATAATGAAACAAATAAACAAAAAATACATCAGGAATTCAACAAAAGCCAGTTGTGTCACTGTACTGCAAACTCCCCATTAAGCTACAAATAGGTCTGAGTAGCTTACAATGAAAACTTGTTCCACAAAAACAAGTCACAATTTTTTTAAGTGACAAGCTAGCAAATGCGATGGTAGGAATCTGAACCAATAGTTCCTATCTTTCTCTTCACTGGAATCAGAAAAGTTCTCCCTATTCCCTCTGAGCAAATCCTTTCCAAAAAAACTATTGACAGTACTGCCAATTTGCTATTTACCTGTCATAGTAGTAATTCACATTTACTTAACCTAAAATATTAACGCTAGACACTGTATTTAAATAAAGAGGCATTTTTCATTGAGAAAATATTCAGAATAATATTAAAATATTTAACATTTACATACAAGGAAATGAGCACTGTAGCTAATCATAGTGTGAAGTCTTTCTAAGCCACCTCTTAAATCAGTGTCAGCCAGTCAAATCCCTATCTAACAAGTCAGCACGGTGACTTTCTTGACTAAATAATGAAGCAACAGTGATAGTGTGTGACATGCTCAAAGTCCAAATAATTGCCACACTTGGGGTTGGGAAGGAATTTTCCCCACAGTCAGATTGGCAGAGACCTGGAGGTTTACCTTCCTCTGCAGCATGGGGTCACTTGCAGGTTTAAACTAGTGTAAATGGGGGAATATCTGTAACCTGAAGTCTTTAAATCATGGTTTGAAGACTTCAGTAACTTAGCCAGAGGTTAGGGGTCTATTATAGGAGTGGGTGGATGAAGTTCTGTGGCCTGCAATGTGCAGGAGGTCAGACTAGATGATCCCTTCTGACCTCAGAGTCTATGAGTGTTGTGTGGAATTACTACATTTTGCCTAATTTGGCTACAACCAAAGGATCTCATCTACTCCTTCTAGATGATGCTTGTCTAGAATTCTATGTGAAAAAGCAATCTGTTAATGAGGAACACAAAGCTTCATGAGGCATGAACACATGAGGGTTAGCCCCCTTCTTTGAAACCTACTGCAAAGACCGAGAAGTCAGATCTAAGCCACATAAAGCAGAGCAGGTGCTCTTCACTCTTTTCCAATGCAGTGGAAAGAAAACAATTGGGTGCTGTCTTACCTTAAAAGTGCTCTCTGAAGGAAGGAACCACCTCAGGTTTCTGGGTCCCCTTGGTGTCTAAAGATACAGAAGAACACAGTCATGCCTCCTTACTAGTGGGAGATCTGCCATCTTGACTCACATGAATAAGCCCAGCAGTGATTCTAATTTATAGCTGCACACATCCCCACATAGTGGCAGAAATTCAGTACTGCAGGACTCCCATTGAAAATAAAAGGAAATTGCACTCAAAGTGTTTGTTCTGTGGCTCGTCTTCAGTTCCCTTTTTTCTGCTTTGTCTTGGTCCTGATCCTGCAAACACCAATGAATGTGCTTAACTTTATCCACATGAATAGTCCCATTGACTTCAATGCAATTACTTATGTGAATAAAGTTAGGCATGTGTGTAACAGTCTGCAGGATCAGAGTTCTTCTCTTCATGGGTGGATGATGTTGGTGTCCTTGGCCAGAGGAGGATCAAGGGCGTAGGCGATGTGTAGGGGAGCATGCGGGGTCAAGTGCCCCCTACAGATTTCTGCATGGCCTGGGAGGGCAGGGGTGGGGGCAGGAGAGGGACTGAGGGACTCCCTTCTCCTGCTGCACTTATCTCTCCCTCCCACACTTTCCCCAGCATGCTTGGCTCCTGTCTTTGGCAGCAGAATTACTTTTGAGACAAAGCACCATCCTGACTGGTCTCTATCCTTCCTTTTCACTCTCAATATATTTAAGTTTATAGCCATGGTTGGCTGCAATGGATGTCAAGGAGCTGAGATTAGCTGGAGCACTGAGGCTGCCTGGCCAGATTCCCTCTGCCTTGGCAATGCTCCTGTAATTCCTAGGTGGATGAACCATCCCCATACTAACAGATTGAAGGAATATAGGAGAACCCTGAATAGGGGTATAAATGACCTTAGTGCAAATGGATTATTGGGATTATTTAATGTTTTCCCAGCATTTGGGAAATCCACATGAAGTTTTTGTGTCCTCTAACAACATGATCCAATTATTTCCCTTAGTAGACACTACATTTCCCAATCACAAGCAGGGCCGGCTCTAGCCATTTCGTTGCCCCAAGCACGGCGGCATGCTGCGGGGGGCGCTCTACGCTCGCCGGTCCCTCGGCTCTGGTGGACCTCCCACAGGCGTGCCTCCACCGGAGCCGCCTGCCCCCCTCCAGGCAACTGGCAGAGCGCCCCCTGTAGCATGCCGCCCGAAGCACACGCTTGGCGCGCTGGGGCCTGGAGCCGGCCCTGATCACAAGTTCTCCAGGAAAGAGAGGTGAGTTCAGTGTTAATAAATCTGAACTGCCCATCACAGTTATGGCTAGGTTGGCAGTCAATGAGACTCCAGTTACGGGAAGTAGCCCCTCATTAGAAACATTGCTATGCATTGCTGGTTAAGGAAGCACTTGACAGCTGCAGTAATAAATACATTGTAGCTTGTTTGGTGGGAGAACAACTGCTCATTGAATAAAATAGCAATAGATCTAAGAATCTCGTGATTAAATCACTGCTGAGCCTAGGTGAATTAACACAATAATAGTACGATATCCCTTTCAGCACTCAGTTTGATTGCTGTGAGTGGAGTCTTTTGAGTACATCTAGCTCCTGACTCTTAGAAAAGAAATGAACTCTCTGTAGGTTATGTTTTAAAAGACATGCCCTATATAATACCAAAAGTGACTGTACTTGCAGTGTGGGTAGACACACAAAAGCATTTATTTATTTCTTCAGGTATGAGCAGCATGAGCGCCACTGTGCCAGCAGGTTCCTTGTTAACTGACATTGCCCATTATATTTTATTAATACCATGATGGTGGAAGCTTCAGGGCATTGTGAAATTTAAAGCAGCAGCAGCCCGAAGCCCCGCTGTGTCAGTGTCTGTCTTGCTGTAAGGCAGGTTTCCCTGGGGAGATTCTGACCCCATCCAGGGGAGGCTTGAGTAAAACCAAGGAAATGGAGAGACTGTGGCAGAAGAGGATGAAGTAGTGGTAAGTGCAGTACAGGCAGCTGGTACAAATTGCAGTAACTCCATTGACTTCAGGGGAGTTACAACAATACAGCAGCTGAGGACTTGACAAACGCAGCATACTGAATATTTTGCAGTGATTACTCTGTAGGGTAGATGCAGGCGCAGGCTTGCATAGGAGTAAGGCGCAGTGCCAAACTTTACTGCCCTTCTGGAAGTCCTGATTCCTCCAAAAGTTCCTCAGGCAAAGGGATATGAGTTGGTCCAGAGGCGGGAAACAGATATGACTCCTCTTCCTTTACAAAAAAGGGCCTGAATGCCCATGGCGGGAAATGGCCTTGTATAGGGTGCAAAAGGTGCAGGGAGGAAATTACAAAATTTCATCCATGCCATCCTATTCCTTTGAAGTGCTGCAGCAGAACAGAAGAGCAGAGAGATTTCTGGTGCCCATTGTTCACAAGCTGTCTGCTGTGATACCCCATAACGTCAAAGACACCAGACAATGTGGGCACAAATCTGAAGAGCAGATCTGCAAAATGCATTACGTGCATTTACTATCTCAAAGTGCACAATACTGAAATGCAAAATGCTTTTTTCAAAACATGCCTTTAGATTTTTTTTAATAGTTTTTAGAAAAAGTTGCAGCCCCCTCTCCCCAATCCTTTCAAAGTACAGTCCCGACATCACAGTCAAGCACAGCGTGATGGCAGGTGCATGATCTAGAAGTTAGAGCAGAGGTCTGAGAGCCACCACTAGTAACAGTTCTTGGCTTCGATGTGGGACTTGATCATGCATTACCCCTGTCAGTGCCTCAGTTTACCCATCTTTAAAATGGGTATAGTACAACTTACCTATCTCATAGGGATATTGTATGAACTAACAGAGGAATATACTGTATATAAAACACTTTGAAATCCCTAGATGAAAAGTGCCATAGAAGAGCCATTTATTGATATTATTCACAATGTGGGCAAACCCATTTTTTTTGCAAGCATGACAGTCCTGTCTTGGACATAAAGTCCAAGAAGAATCTCACTTGACAGAGCCTCATGTACTCTGCAGTGACTGATAAAGTGTCTTGGCAAATTCCATTGCATTTGCTATGTGAAATGCCACTGGATGTAGTATTATTTTAGCATCTCTTTTCCTCCTATGATTTCAACTAGTTCTGGATACTTCAAGGTGACAAGGAACCAACTATTGCATCATGCTGCTCTATAGCTTGACATTTAACAAAACAAACTGATAAGCCAATAAAAACCCCTTCAGAAAGGTCAATAAGATGTCTTTAGACCAGTGGTGAGCAACCTGCAGTCCACGGGCTGCACATGGTCCACCAGGATAATCCACCGGTGGGCCGTGAGACAGTTTGTTTACATTGGCACAGCCACCTGTAGCTCCCAGCGGCTGCGGTTCTCCTTTCCCGGCCAATGGGGGCTGCAGGAAGTGGTAGCCAGCACATACACTTTGTATTCTATGTTGTAATTGAAATCAATGTATTTGAAAATGTAGAAAACATCAAAAATATTTAACTAAATATTATTGTTTAACAGTGTGATTAATCGCGATTAAGTTCTTTTAATCTTTTAATGTGTAACTTCCACATCAGAAGTACTCCTCAGACAGCTGACCTAATTATAGTCTACTTGGCTGGTTTACAGAGCCTCCGGCTTCACTTGGGTAGCAGTGAACTCATGCCAAGTGCCATACACATTTCCAGAGGCCTTGTATTGAGAACCAGAATTGTGTGTAATCTCTCCAACTTTTCCCATCCCTCTGGTAAAAGAGAAACATTATTATTATTTTGAGGCTTGGGGAGTAGGTTTGGATTGTGAACGTTAATTCAGTGCAGGGCTTGATTTGCAATGCACATTCTCATACTCCACATCAGAGACAACTGTCTCAATCTTTCCAACTGGGAATCTTACACATTCCATTAGTGCACGGACAGTACACAGGCTTGTGGCTGTCTATGTTCATGCCCACCTGTTAGGTTGGCACAGATATTATGGCTACTTCAGGAAAGACTAAAGACTAGAGGCACATGTAGCTTTCTGATATCTGGAGAGGTTAGGGATCTAGGTTTGTGAAACAAAACCCTAGAGTAGCCCAGTTTTATCTTATTTGGGATTTTGTCATAAGCCTAAAATTTTATTGTATTTCTTGGTTCTTATATGGTACCTAATACCATCATACTTGAGAATCTCACATAATTATGAAATGTACACAAGACATATGTATTTATTCCCCTCGCTCCAGTCAGCCAGGAACTAGAGTGTGGAAGGCACCTAGGAGTGTTGTGGTTTTGTTCTTTGAAGGTTGGGTTCAAGTAAAACGTAGGTTTTGCATTTTATTTTGAAGATACTGAGTTTCATGGTCACCCTGTTTGCTTCCAGGAGAATTCGAAATCTTAGGGCCAGTTGCTCAGAAAGCTCTGCATCCCATGTACACAAGAAGGTTCCAGTGTCCTCCTCCTCTTGCTGGCAATGCAACTACAACCCAGACCTCAACATCGTTTCCAAAGATCAAAGCAGGAGTACACTTCATGCATCCCACAAAATATTTCCTGACCTCCCCAACAGCCAACATAGGCATTAAAACAACAAGGAGTCCGCTGGCACCTTAAAGACTAACAGATTTATTTGGGCATAACCTTTTGTGGGTAGAAAACCCACTTCTTCAGATGCATGGAGTGAAAATTACATATGCAGGCATTATTATACTGACATGTGAAGAGAAGGGAGTTACCTTACCAGTGTAAACAGGGCCAATTCCATCAGGGTGGATGTAGTCCACTCCCAATAATTGATGAGGAGGTGTCAATGTCAGGAGAGGGAAAGTTGCTTTTGTAGTGGGACAGCCACCCCCAGTCCCTATTCATGCCCAAATTAATGGTGTTAAATTTGCAAATGAATTTTAGTTCTGCAGTTTCTCTTTGAAGTCTGTTTTTGAAGTTTTTTTGTTCAAGTATGGCTACTTTTAAATCTCTTATAGAATGTCCAGGGAGATTGAAGTATTCTTCTACTGGCTTTTGTATGTTACCATTCCTGATGTCCAATTTGTGTCCATTTATTCTTTTACGTAGAGACTGTCTGGTTTGGCCAATGTACATGGCAGAGGGGCATTACTGGCACATGATGGCATATATCACATTAGTAGGTGTGCAGGTGAATGAGTCCCTGATGGCATGGCTCATGTGGTTGAGTCCTCTGATGGTGTCGCTAGAATAGATATGGAGACAAAGTAGGCAACGAGGTTTGTTACAGGGATTGGTTCATTGGTTAGTTTTTCTATGGTGTGGTGTGTAGTTGTTGGTGAGTATCTGCTTTAGGTTGGGGTGCTGTCTCTAAGCAGGTTCAGGGGCTGTTCTTGCTTTGCCATCTCTCTGGGGGAAAGAAAATATGAATGAAACAAAATTAGGAAAAAAGTGACATTTTCTTGTGTTCTATCAAACTAAAACGCCTACAGAGTTGCAAATTTTCAGTGGCCATGATAATATGCCATGCAAAAAATCATAGTAGATTTTTACAGTTTTAAAGGATTGTAATGGGAAAAAAATAAAAGATTTCTCATTTGAATTCTAAAGTCAAACTATATTAGAATAAATAAACTCACTAGATGGGAATCAAACTGACACCTTTTAATGGCAGAACATGGAAATAATTAAAAACCTCAACATCTGTTGCTTCATGTAGTGATTATGGTACTGCAAGATAGGTGGATGGATGGATAGATAGATGCTGGTGCCCAGGGCAGTGGATTTCTAAAAGCATCTGCTATATTCACTTGTGCATAGTGTCTGAAGGAATAATTTTTAAAAGGAATAATATACCATTTCTCAATAGTTATCAGAGCACTCTTTCAGATATTGCAGAATGGCTCTTCAGTGAATTGCACAGCACACTGGGATGAGGATGGGATTATACGATGTAGATGTTGGAAAATAATCCTTTATTTTTCATTTCAATATTTCCATTGATTTGTTTTGATACAATATCTGAAGTTCTCGTCTGACCCCATCAGAATCTCCAGCTTATCTCAAACATGCTGTATACTGAGCTGTCAGAGGTCCTATGCATTTCTGTCAATTGTCTCTCTACATCAGTGATAGGTACTGCAACTATATTAACTCCAGGGCCTTGTTGTTACCCAGTGTATTGGCCAAAGATCAACCAAATGGCACTGAAAACCGATTCCTGAAATAGAAGTCACTCATGTGACACTTTAACAAGTCAATGATTTCAATAGCAAGGAGCAAAAGTGCACCATAGCTGGCAGTCCATGGGCCACACTTATGACAGTCTGGCACACACATTGTTTTGTTCATATTTCAGTCTTTTACATTACTCTTATGAGGCCTGGAAGATCCTTCTGCAAAAAAATCAATTTATAGTAAATGGATGTAGAGGCAGGTGTCTAAACAAGGATGTACTGAAAAGGAGAGAAATCACAGGAAGGCATGCAGAGTCTGGGGAAAGGAAGAGAATGAAATGCTTCATAAGGGAAAATGCTTCATATGGAAAAAATCAGATGTAATTTAATAGAAATGAAACCAGTAGGGCTCAAAGAACCATAGTAGGTGTAATGGTATGCTATACTGTTCAGCCATGAGGTGGCACCATGTGTAACATATCTTAAACTCACAACAACCATTCCTGGTGGTACATTAAAGTTTCTTAAGGTGAACACATCCCTGATGGGAAGGAAGCATTGAAGCCAATCCATATCTGGTACAGACACCTTGTCGTAGCTTTCCTACTCCGATTTGAACCTTAGCGTTCATAACCTGAGAAGCTAGCATGAACCCGTCTAAGCTTAATTACCAGCTCAGATTTGATCTCGCTGCCACCAGCCAAAAATTCCAGGGTTTTGCCTCCCTCTGGTCTCCCCAAACCCTTCCCTGGGGAACCCCAAGACTCAGAAGCCCTGAGTCTTACCACAAAGGGAAATAACCGCACTTCTACCTTCCCGCTCTCTCTCCCACCCAGACTTTCTTCTCTGGGCTAACCTGAGAGTTACTGATGCAATCTCTTTACATCACAATACAAGAAGCATGTCTCCTCTATTCCACAAAGAGACAAACCCCAAATACAAGGAAACAGAAATGATTCTATTCTCTCTTCCCCCCCACCAATTCCCTGGTGCTGCAGAGCTTTACCCTCCGTAGATCTAACACAAGAGAATCCCTCCCCTTTGTTCCTTAGCCTACCCAGAGAGAAAAAACTCAACAAGTCTTAAAAAGAAAGCTTTTATATAAAAAAAGAAGGAAAAACACATGAACATAATGATCTCGTGCATAAGTTACAATACACAGGTACTACTTAAAAGAAAAATATGAATATAAACAGCCTTATTCAAAAAGAGATACAATTTAAACATTCCGCAACTACACACATGTAAACAAAAAAAAACAATAAAGCCTATTGTTTTTTCTACTTTGTACTTACAACTTGAAACTGAAGATTAGAAGCTTTGAAGATAAGAAGACCCCTCTCATAGCTGAGAGCCGGACAAAAGCAAAAACAAACATTTCCCTCCCCTGAGCTTTGAAAAATCCAGATTCCTGATTGGTCCTCTGGTCAGGTGTTTGGTTCTCTTTGTTAACCCTTTACAGGTGAAAGAAACATTAACCGTTAGCTATCTATTTATGACACGCCTGCTAGTAGTAGTCCTGCAACCTACCATATACAAGGTGTATATAATATGGTGTCAGAAGGAAACTAATGCCAGAGGAGGACAGAAACAGAAAGAAAGGAACAAAGGTTGCAAACTGAAAGAACAAAACAACAGATTGTAGGCTCAATCTCATCAACATGCCACTCTTCAATGATCCAGAGAGCTTCAGTTTTGACAAACCTTCAGATTGGACAGCCTGGAAGCAGTATTTTGCAAGATTTTGCATTGCACCCAAACTCCGCAAGGAAACTGGACCTATCCAGTTATGCTCTTTAATTCATTCTATGGGGAAGCAGGCAGAGCATATGTGTTTAATCTTTTATTGAAGACACTTGCAAAGATGGCTACAAAGGGTCTGACTATGTTTGATGCATACTTTATATCTCAGAGAAACGTGGCTAATGACAGAGCATGTTTTCACCAGAGAATTCAAGAACATGGGGAAAATGCTGGTTGTTTTAAAAAAGCTCTGTATTCACTGGCTGAAAATTGTGATTTGAGGATTGCAAAACATGAAAATATCAGAGACAGGCTGTTTATTGGGTTAACAGAACCTTTCACAGCAGGTGCAATTAAAAAACAGATTTAATCCTACCAACAGCTATTCAGATAACAAAGCAGTCTAAGCTAGTAAACCAGCGAAACCGAGAGCGACTGGCTAAACTTAGAAAAAATGTGAACTGAGGTTAGAAGCTGTAAACAGACAAGAATGCTAAAAGTCATTACCATAATGAGGCTATGAGGAAATTCCAAGCCAATACCAAAGCCTTTCAGCCTAAATGCACAAGATGTGGAAAAATTCATAACCCAAGAGATGATGCGTGTCCAGCGAAAGGCATGAGGTATAACAAATGCACAAAATATGGATATTTTGCAGCTGTTTTCTGTACCAAAGTAGTCAGGGAGTTGGCCAATATTACAAACAAACAAGCAAGAGCCATTATTTCTGGGATCTATCACATGTGATTACACAGAGCCTGCCTGGAGAATGAAACTGAATATTCATGAAAAGGCTATTGACTTTAAAATTGACTCAGAAGCAGATATCACAGTCATCTCAGAAGGGACTTACAATCACCTTTCACTCCTCCAAGAGCTGAAATCACCCGACATAGCTGACTAGCCCTGGAGGTATTCTGAGCGGCATGGTCCAATCTACCACAGAAACAACTTACAAAGATGAAAGCTTTGCATTCAATGTGCTTGTGATCAAAGTATAAAAAAAACCAATAACCATCTCAGCTGCCGAATGGCACTCATGATGGGCCTATTGAGAAAGGCAGAAGAACTCAGTGAAATATTTGATAATGTTAGATTTTTGAACAGGGATCCAGTACAAATAAACGTAAGAGACAATGCTGAACCATACAGTGCACAAACTCCTCAGCAAGACAAATCTGGGAAGAGACTAGCTGTAGATTTATGCAAATTCAGAGAACATCATTATCCGATTATAGTGGACCCTTCCTCAGAGTTAAAGCTCAGACAAATCTCAATGCTTGATTTGTACAGCTTCTTTTCTCCATGGGCCAGGAAAGAACATCCACATACATGAGTCTCTCAGCTGATCCAAGAGAGTTAAATGAGTGGGAGAGTTTTAAAAAAAATGTTGTCAACTTTCATGGCTTTTACAATTTTTAGTCACGGTGTCAGATTTGAAAAAATCGTCTTTTTCCTGGCCTTTTCCTATTCATAATAGAAACCACTGAAGCATTTTATGGTCCTGTCTAGAAAAAATTAATTACCTCCTTTCAGCTGAAGTAGATAATGCTTACAGTCCAAAAATAAACTGCTTCTATTCAGCAGGATTTAAAAATCTCAACTAGCATGAGGAATTATCTAGGCTATATACTGTAACTGCCACAAACTAAAGAGAAAATTCTCTCAGAACTGCAGTGCCGATCACTAGAGGCCATTCTGAACTCCCTATACCATGATTTTTCTTTTTTTCTTCTCCCCCTCTTACTTCCCACTTTTCAGCCAGTTTCTTCATGTTCTATTCTGTTTGAGAAGCACAAGAAAGAAAAGCCAAGGATGGCAGAAACCCCAGAAGGCACAGTGCATACTGCTCGCCAGGCAAGATTGCTTTTCACAGATAATTTTTAGGAGAAATTATGCTTGATGCCATTTAGGAGGAGGTTATTGGTCTGGAATGCTTTTATATTAAATGCAGAAAAATAGAATTGATGCAACTTTGAGGTTTCCCAGTTAAAATCTCAATGCTAGGAAATGCTAAAGTTGAAATCCTGGCCCTACTGAAATCAATGGGAGTATTCCCATCGACCTTTAATAGGGCCATGATTACACCCAAGCTTCCAACAGTAAATTCACTAAGCCGTGGCACATTATGCACTTTATGGTATAAACAGTAATATATTAAGATATGCATTAAACCACAAAAACAGTAAAACACACTAAAGGTTTGTTTACACTGGAATTAAAAACCTGCGGCTGGCTCGTGCCTGTTGACTTGGGCTCACAGAGCTCAGGCTAAGGGGCTGTTTAATAGCAGTGCAGATGTTCAGGCTCGGGCTGGTGCCTGGGATCTAGAACCCTGCGAGGTGGGAGGGTCCCAAAGCTTGGGGTACAGCCCGAGTCCCAATGTCTATACCACAATTAAATAACCCCTTAGCCCAAGTCCTGCGAGTCCAGGTCAACTGGCATGGGCCAGCTGCAGATATCTAATTGCAGCGTAGACAAACCCTAAAAGCTGATTGCTTCCTCCCACAGGTAAACCCACAGGAGGTAGTTCTGGAAGAGGAAACAACCACAAAGATCCCTTGCAGAGATCCCCCTGCATTGTTCCACTAAGGAGTGGGGTTTGCCCCCCCCACCATGAGCCAGAGGACCCTTCCCCAAAACCTGCAGACCCCAGAAAATCCGTGGGAAACCTAGATCATCTTCATGGAGCCCTTGTATCTTCACAGATGCTCTGGCCCGTTAGAGTCCCATCCTAACTGTTGGCAGAGTGGCTTCAGTGGAGTGACACTAATATCATGGAATCCACAATTTTATTTATGCACCCAATTTTTATTTCTGTTTCTGATGTTAAATGAAGAGTTTCTGCTGTGTGTCTTTCAACATGATATTCACAACCCACCTCATACAAATTGACCCATCAGTAAGCCCATGCATGTGTAAGCCCCTTGAACTGAACTTCACTGACTGTGCAGTGATGGTACAAAGGAATCAGAGGAATAGCAAAGGACCACCGAGCACGAGGGCCAGAAATGATATTTCAATTGCTTTGCAACTTTATTTTAAGTTGTGTTTTCTCCCCTAAACAAAAGGAACCAGTTGTCAGTGAGGGTTATTGAGGACCATGTCAATGGCAAGTTTAAGGTTTCAAGCTTCTGCAATATCCTTGTTCCAAAAAGAAGAAGATATTTTGTTTTTCACATTCTCATAATTTAAACAGCTCAGGCTTTCAAAAATGTCATCTTTGGGTAAAGACCAAGTGTAGAAACTTGAGGGAGGGAGTTTTTACCAATACAGCTTTGCAAACATAACGAAAATGCTAAATATATAATAGATGTGTGCTAATATATACAGACACATACAGAGAAAAATCAATGTACATAATATAATGTACACACAAACCTTCTAAGTCAGGGGTCGGCAACCTTCCAGAAGTGGTGTGCTGAGTCTTCATTTATTCACTCTAATTTAAGGTTTCACGTGCCGGTAATACATTTAAACATTTTTAGAAGGTCTCTTTCTATAAGTCTATAATATATAACTAAACTATTGTTGTATGTAAAGTAAATAAGGTTTTTAAAATGTTGAAATGTTTAAGCTTCATTTAAAATTAAATTAAAATGCAGAGTGCCCCAGACCGGAGGCCAGGCCCTGGGCAGCGTGAGTGCCGCTGAAAATCAGCTCGTGTGCCGCCTTTGGCACACGTGCCATAGGTTGCCTACCCCTGTTCTAAGTCCTTGTTTGGTAGTAAATCTATTTCTTTATCCATATGTCTTGAGTTCCAGAAGGCTTATATTACTTATGTACTACGGATTTGTCAAGATGATGCGTAATAATGGAATTTACAGACTCCAGTTAATCGGTCTCTTTTAAGGATGGTATTTGCAGTATTACTCTCACAGTTGGGAAAAAAAGCAATACGACAAAAATGATTTTCCCCCTCCCATACGTGCCAAGGCTCCATTTTTGAGTTATTATGTGTTGTACATATTTGTGTGTGTTAATGCTTAAAAGTTCAGCGACAAGATAGCTAAGGAGCAAGCTTCCATGGGCAGATGAAGTCACTGAGAAGCACAGGCACTCCTTCTCCCCATCCACTACTTTGCAAATAGTTTAAAAGCTATTATAATGTACCAGGAAGAGCTGTCTAAATTCTAATCCATCATACTGGACAGTAAGGATTTGTGGAGTTGATCAGAGTCATGACAGTGTCAGCACAGGCACTGTAACAGGGGTAGATTGGGCTAGATTTCAACACGACAGTCCAGCCTAGAAAAGTGGGGCAGGAGGTAGAAGTCCTATTCCAGGAGCAGGGCAAGAACCAGACTCTGGCTTTCATAGTCACTAACTGTCAGTGCTTCTCCCCTTCCTTTAAGTGGAAAGCAAGTGGTGCCAGTTCTGGCTCCAGTGCACTAGGGATCGGAGCCAAAACTCCACCCACTCTGCATCCACCTGCAAGGTGGGGGAAGTAGCAGCTCAGCAGTAGTTGGTCTCCTCACCCATCCTGCACAGAATCTGGAAATGGAGGTAACCAGCAGAGAGGACCAAGGCAGCACATGACACATCTTGTGCACTCTTCATGCAGCAGGGATCACATCTGAGCCCACTGTGACCTAATAAGATACCAATGGACGGCTGTTTGTTTTAACTATTGTACATTGTTAACATGGGGAAAAAAAACACCCAAAGGAAATGATGCAGAAAAACACTAATAATGGAAACTGTCAGACAGGAATGTTATGCTAATTATGGTCAGTCGCAAATGTAACTCAGAACTCTCTTTCATTTACTAACAGTTTGCAAACACTTTAATGGTATAAAGTCATTGTTTATATGTAACTTATACTCAGATCACAGCCACAGGTACCCCTAGACTTTCACACACACACACTGATTTTACACGCAAACTGCATCAATCAAAAATGTATATAAGGAACTCCAAATGCATATTCAAACTGTGATTGACTCATAGTTTATTGGTGTCTAACAGAAGTAAATGCATAGCATTCGACTTAGCATTTTATTAAAAAGGAATTACAGGCTCCTCTGCAATTTGCCTTAACGTGATTTAATATTCATGCTAAGTGGGCTTTATTTCCACGGTGAACATCACTGTTAAAAAAAATAGCACTTTTCTTCTCCCTCAGAAAGAAGATGGTGAAATGAATGATTGTGTGTGCTTTTTGCAAGTTAAGTCCTTTCAAAGCAGTCTGTGGATGATGAGGATTTCTTTATAATTTTTGCTAATTATGTTTCTCCTATCAATTTTGGCTCTAGGTACAATTGCAGAGAAAACTTGGATGGTGATCAGCTTTACTTAATAAGATAATTTATACTGTATCATATTTTTCAAATTTAAGCATTAACTAAGTAAGTTCCCAAAGCCCCTTTGAGCCCTATTTTATTGACGAGTAAACTGAGGTGCAGAAAAGCAGAGATTTTCACAAAGTCACATGGTGATTCAATGGTAAGGTCAGCAAAAGAGCCCAGAAGTTCCTGGCTTCTATACCCTGGCTGAAACAGGCCTCTTGAAGCAGATAAAGTCCTTTTTTGACCTTTTAACAGGGCAGGACTAATGTTTTCAAAGCAAGACATAGCCTCCTTCTGACTTTCTGGCTTACAGTGAAGGCATTTTATGCCTTCTCCTGCTCCCACTGAAGTCAATGACAAAACCTACCTTGATTTTAATGGGAGCATGAGAATACCCTTTGCTCTTTTACAGTGTTCACAAGAACGTTTACCTAGGATTGCTCTTCTGAAGCGAGAACACTTGAGTTTCAAAGGGGTGAGTGTCTGTGGCCAAGCCTATGGTCAATTAATAACCATTATATTTGTTTTAGCTTTTTTCAAGCTATCACTTGCATTGTAAAAGCACAATTATAATATTCTGTGGAAGTGGGAGGGAGCAAGGCAGAAAAGGGAAGACAAACAGTGGAGAAGGGAGAGGGAACAAAAAGAAACATGGAGATTGGGGAAACAAGGATGGCAGATGCCATAGAAAAGAAAGGCAGGGTGAGAGAAAGAGCTGAAGGCAAGATGGTCTGAGAGGAATTAGTGTGAGATATTGAATCCTGTAGCACAAATGGGGTTTGGAGTTCATGTTGTCTCAGATAAACATCCAAACATTCAGGTATTTATACAAATCTTATCCAGACTTTGGAAACCTCCCCTATACTGCATGATCCTCCCTACATCTCAGAGCTCTCGTTTCTCCTCTCCTCTAACCATGCCCTATAATAGGCCCTTCTCCTCACATGCCAGGCCAGACCACCATCATATCTTATGTTGTCTTATCTGGAGTGAGGCCCCCTGAGCGTTTTCTCCCCATGGTTTCTTTAGGAGCACATAGTCAGGCTGCCCTTCCCCCCCGGCACATCCTTTGGGATTGGGAAAAACAACTGGTAGGCAGGACAGCTACCCACCAAATCTCTCATGAGGTATCTTCTGCCTGCCTTTTGCACTGACAAGACATGGAAACATATTGAGTTGTTGTGTGGCTGCTATTGCTGGCTCTAAACACTTTAAAGTATTGCGGGATTGGGACATAGAGTGTATTTGGGTATTCTTAAATTCATGCCCTGTAGTTTACTGAGAACCCCTGAAGAATCAGGGAGAAGCCTTCATGGAGAATACGGAGAAAAAAAACTGACTATTTGATAAAATCTCATAAATATAATTTCACAATTTTAACAGCTTTATTGGGGGTAGTGTAGGTTTTGAGATTTCACTTTTTATGGCATATTTTTATTTACATTTATTTCATTTTGGACTGCTCTGCCGCTGGTGTATGGGAGATGCTCAAGTCCCTCAAGTAGATTCAGTGGCAACTGAAGATGGTCAACTCCTCACAGGAAGTACCACACTCAGCAGCTTTGAGCCTCATCAATTTAAAGCGTACAACTAGGTTTAGAAAGTAATCCAAGGCTCTTCCTAGATTTGGGTTGAGAAGGTGCGTGTTAGCTAAGTGTAGACAAGGCACACTGTCTTCAATGTGCACTAAGCTGAGTTAAAGCCTCAGCAAGGCTGCAGCATGGCCAGGTTAGCAAATGTGAAAGGCAGTGTGCCTTGTCTGGACTAGGATTGAAGTGTAGGCAAGGCCCAAAGGACATAACTCAACACTGGCACATCTTATGTACAGTTATAGAAGAGAAGTTAACAGCCCACTGCTATGGGTCTTGGGAGCAAAGATGATCCCAGACCTTCTTAAAGTAAATGGATGTGATACATTCCTTTGCAACAGGGGCTGTGGAGCGCCATATAAAGTGGTGGTGATGGTGGTGGGCCATAGTGCTATCCTTCCCACCTGACCCTCTGCCACTTCTGAGGCACCTGTCTTCCCTCCACCAGCAGCCTGACCCCCCTGGCTCATGAGCCCTACAGGCACCCCCTCTCAGGGGCCTCAGTCCTCGAAGGAGCCCCCTACTGTCTCCTCCCAGCAGCCCCTGCCTTCCTTGCCTTGCTCCTTACTTAACCCTTCGTTGCTGAAGAGACTCACCCTGGGGTCACAGGTCTGTCCCACTTCCTGGCTGTCCACTAGTGTTGAGGGGACTTGCTGCAGTTTCAGGAGCTGGCAGATGCTGCACAGAGCAGGACCCTACTCCTGTGGCATGCCTCCAGCTGTGACATGTGCAGTTAATTCAGGTTTGGCCCAGCCACTCCCCTGTCGTGATGGGGCCATATCTGAGAGAGTGGCATTGAGAGCTGGTGCACCTGGTTACAGCACCCCTCAGGTTTGGCCTGGCCGCCTCTCTGTCATGACAGAGGGGTGGCCCCTGCAAATTGGAATGAGTGGCCCCTGTTAAAAGTGGTTGGGCTATATGGCCTGGGTGGCTCCCCCAGCTCCACAGACTATACTTTGCATAATAAAAACAGCAGTAGACAAAGGAGGGTGCAGACATGTAGAGCCACCCAGCAAGACTATAAATCCCATAGAGAAGCATAGAGCTAATGGGGGTTTCAGAGGTTTCAGAGGCTGAGACAAAACTGCCACATAGGCAGTCAGCAGAGAGAGTCTACATTTCTTTATGGGGTCCCTGGAGAGAAACAGATGCAGAGAATTATTTCTTGGGACAGGACAGGGAAACTGTGACCACAGCTTCTGCTAAAAGAGAGCCGTCTGCATGTTGTTGTGTTCCTACCACTGTTCAACGAAACAGGATGAATAAATTCATGAATTAACTAAGGAAGTAACATATCTCTGTGTCACCATATCTCATACAAAAAGAAGTCATCCTGCAAGGCCCCACGTTTCAGCTACTTCTCAGCCAAAGGAGAAACAACAGAATCTCCTGAACATTCAGCACATGGCATATGTTGGGAGTTATCTGAAATTCACCATTTGGCTGGACTAAAGAAGACATTAGAGGAAAGGATTTCAGACATTTTAAATGTATGCTGTAGTACTGCTGCTGAAGAGCTTTTTTTTCTAATGCACCACCACACCAGGCACCCATCTGAGCTAAAATAAAGGACCATCTACTATGCACATGACAGCTCCAGTATAGGGGCCTCTATTCACCAAGCTCTTATTTGAAAAGAAAATAGTTAATGTCATTCAAAAGACTAAGTTAAAATCACAGGCTTGACTTACTCACAGAGGTAAGGGTATTTTGAGTAAATCTGAGCTCCATGATTATCAAAAGCTGTGGTGCCTACTTATTATGGCACATGTGTTGGTTGAGATCTTTTCTACCAAACAACACAAACTAAGGGGAGGAAACAGTTTAATTCTGTGAAAATGTGATTTCTACGTAAAATGATTGGGTTAAAACAAAACACAGAAAACACACATAGAAACTCTGGATTCTGGGGCGGGGGGAGGTGTGAGGTAACAACTTGAATCCTAATTGTTGCTTGCTTAACCATTTAAATAGCCATCTCTTCTAACATGGCTATTTCTGTAGATATGCTGCATTTGGACATGGCTAAACTATCATATTTCAATTTTTTTTAAATAGCTGAAGAGTTTTGGATCAATAACATTTCACAGATTTTAAGGCCAGATTGGACTATTATGATCATCTAGTCTGACTTCCTGAATAACCAGCTATTAAATTCACTGCATACAAACAGAGAAGTTAGGTAAATGCTCTTGCAATGTAACATTACTTTATTTTTTAGCATTCAGAATCATAGCGCACAAGATCTCCAAAACAGAAAGAGACAAAGCAGATTGCTTCCTAAAACAGGGAGGCACAACTCACCCTACCTTCCTCTAGGCTGGCTGGCTGCAAACTGACTGCTTGTAGGCCAAGATCGCACATTTCCCTACAGAATCACTGGCCTGCAAGTGTGACCTGGAAAACCTCTTGAGAATTTAAAGTAATATATCACAATTGTAACACAGTTTTCAATACACCACACAAGTCATAGTAGTTCCTTGAATTAATTCCTGTTTGAATAAGAACATACCTTTTAGAAAACATATCCAACTTTGATTTAAAAGTTTCAGTGACAAAGAATCCAGCACAATTCTTAGTAAATTGTTCCAATGGTTAATTACCCTCACTGTTTAAAAACTGTGCCTTGTTTCTAGTCTAAATGTGTCTAGCTTCAACTTCCAGACATTTGGTCTTGTTATACCTTTGTCTGTTAGACTGAAGATACCTCTATTATCAAATTTCTATTCCCCATGTAGGTGCTTAAACCTCTTAAACTCACTTTGATAAGATAAATATAGTGAGAGACTCAAGGAGCTCAGTCTAAGGCATGTTTTCCAATTCTTTAATCATTCTTGTGGCTTTTCTCTGAACCCTCTCCAATTTTTAAACATCCTTCTTGACGTATGGACACCAGAACTGCATTCAGTATTGTGCTAGCGGTCACACTAGTGCCTAATATAGAGGTAATATAACCTCTCTACTCCTGTTGGAGATTCTCTTATTTATACATCAACAGATCACATTAACTCTCTTGGCCACAGCATTGCACTAGGAACTCATATTCAGCTAATTATCCACCATAACCCCCAAGTCTTTTTCAGAGTCAATGCTTCCCAGTGTAGAGACCCCCATCCTGTTGTGAAACTGACAGACCTAGGTCACACCAGAGTGTATTCAGGCCAATTCACTCGTGTATTAGTACAGATCAAAGTGATTGTTGAAGGTAGAAGAGTGTATTTGGTATTTAGACTTCATAAAACTAATAGGACATTACTTGCATTATTTTCACTTATCTCTATCCTGTTATAATGCAGCAGCAAACACTTACAGTATACATACCTCTGTAACTAAATAACCCATCAAAGAAGTCTTGTGGAATGCTAATAAAGGACATTAACAGAAAAGTGCTCATTTCAAAGCAAGTGCCCATGATGATGTGTGAGGTGTGATGATTGGAGGTCAAAGATTCAAAGTGCATTCCTCACTCACCATCATCAAAGGAAAAGTTCATATGGGTAGAGACACTGTCAGTTTGTTTTCTGTCAGAAAAAGTTATATATATGGATTCAAGGAAAGATCCTGCATCTCTGGACTGTTTGGACTCTTAAAGGAAAGTGTCTCTGGGACTCTCTGCTTTGCATGTAGTACAATCTGGGTACCCTGAAAACACTTTTCGGAGGCTGGCAGTTTATTACATCACTGCCACCATTTTGAATTACAAACTGTAACTCACCTGTGCATATATTTTACCTGCTTTAACCTCTCAATAACTCCCATTTCCTTTTCTTAGCTAATATATGTTTAGTTAGTTTATTACAGCATTGACTAGCAGTGCTGTCTCTGGTGTAAAATTCAGAATACCAATTGACCAAGTGACCGGTCTCTTGGGACCAGGAGCAACCTGATGTGGTGTGATTTTTGGTTTAAGTGACCATTTATCACTAAGTCCAGTTTGTCTGGGTGGCAAGATAGACCGGAGCATCTAAAGGGACTATCTGTGTCTCCATGGTAAGACAGGGATAGTGATCCAGAAGTTCACATTTGTTACAGGCATGGTGAAATCGAATTATAGACCACACCACCATTTTGGGGTGTCTCCCCTGTTTTCTGTCAGGCTCCTCTTAGGTGGGCATTCACAATTATGAGCCACTCCAGACAGCATGACACTTGTATGTTTATCTTTGTTCCTAGGTGTATGACTTTACATTTGGCCATATTGAAATGCATGTTGTTTGTTTGTGTCCGTGTTACCAAGTGATCCACATCGCTCTGTATCGGTGACCTGTCCTCTTCTTTATTTACCAGTCTTTGTCATCCGCAAAATGTATCAGTAATGGTTTGTGTTTTCTTTCAGGTCATTGTAACAAATCCTAAACAACATAGGGCCAAGAGTTCATTCCTGTAGGACCCCAGGAGAAATACACCTACTCAGTGATGATTCTCTATTTATTACATTTTGAGACATGTCAGTTACCCAGTTTTTAATCCATTAATGTATATTACGTTGATTTTGTATCATTTTAATTTCTTAATCAAAAGTCTTACAGAAGTCTAAATGTATTACGTCAACATTATTACCTTTATTAACTAAATTTGTAATCTCATCAAAAAAGATACCAAATAAGTTTACTTATTTCCATAAATCCATATGGACTGGCATTAATTGCAATACCCTCCTTTAATTCTTTATTAATTAAGTCCTGTACCAGCCATTCCATTATTTTGCCCATGATTGATGTCAGGCTGACAGACCCATAATTATCCAGGTCATCCCATTTGTCTGATACTGTTTTAAAGAGCGGTAAGATATGATTGTGACATTCCCCGGAGTGGAATCTGGACTGTGGAACAACTGTGACCCCTTTAACTGTCCAGCCCAGGCTGTCTCCTACACTGTTATGCTAGTGAACAGCAAACCCTTCCAGGCTCTGTTCACTCAGCCATCATCATGCAGAGGCACATGCAGCAAAGTACATGAATACTCTCCTCATCCACTTATGAACTGTACACAGGAAGACACCAGAAAATCCCCTCCAGCCCCAGCCTTGCACCACAGAAATGTGCACTTTACACTGCTCAAGACTTTCTTGATCAGTTCAAGCTCATTAATTAGTTCGCCACTCCGTCAAAGGGCAATGGACATGTAGCATCCTTGGTAACCTGAGTAAATTCCCCAAATACTTCAGCCAAAATCACATTGGCTTAGACTAAACATAAAACAGATTTATTGATTATAGAAAGATAGATTTTAAGTGATGTATAAGTAGTATTGGCATAGGAGCTTAGAATTAGTTACAAAAAGAAATTAAAGATAAAAGTCACAGTCTAATTCCTAAACTTCTTCAAGCTAAGTCAAATTTGAAGTAATAAAGTTTCTCTTACCCAAAACCTACCGTAGTCTGCGCTAACGGGAAAAGCTTTCCAGTTAGGACCACTCGTCATGCTTGAAATGCTTCTTTGTCTTCCAAATGATCTTGCTGCCATCAGTGTAGGTGTGGGAGTAGAGATGAAGAGGTGATGTCACTGTCCCTTATTTTATACTCTCATCCAGGTGCTGGAAAGATCCTTGCTGTGCAATGGAAGTTAGGCAGCTTCTTGGTGAACATGCTCCAGCAACTGTCTTTCATGTGAATTGCAAATTCTTGTTCACACCTTTTGTCTATGTGAGGCTTGGCATGTAAGGCTTCTGTGTTTGCAGTTTTTTTTGTCATTTCTGAGGGGCTAGTCTGTGGACATTTCCCAGACTCACAATATATTTTGGTAACAAACATATAGCAAGATGTCATAACTGCACATACAATGATGATACATACATTTCAACAGGACAGGAATGGTCAGACTGACTTTTCCAATGATACCTCTGTGACGATGTGGTTCTGGCGGGACCCAGCTGAGAGTGCCAATTCAGGACCAATTGCTCAAACAGGGCAGTCACAGCCCAAGGCTGGGGTTTTTCCACCTCTAAGGCAAACCAAACCAGCAGACAAAATGACTTTGGTTTCACCCCACTGGCTAACCACAAGTACACAAGCAATTTCTCTTAGGACCACTCCGATCTCCAGTAATCACACCAGTGCCACCCATCCTGGGGATGAATGGTTATGAACAACAACCCCAGGTAAGAAAGGTTTCTCTCGATCCCAAGGACAGCCCAGACCCAGGTCAAATATTATAATTTTTATTTTTAAATATATAATTTATGTTATTAGATAATATTTATTATTTTTTTTTAATATTTTAAGTTACAACATTTTATTTTTAAATTATTTTTAATTTATTCATAAAAGGCATTTTAATTAGATAAGATATCTATTTATATAATTTTATTATTATTTATATTTTCTTTACCATTAGATCTTATCCACAAATCACGCTGTTGCAATCCTTTAGAATCTAAAATCTAAAGGTTTATTCATAAAGAAAAAGATAGAGATGAGAGCTAGAATTGGTTAAATGGAATCAATTACATACAGTAATGCGAAAGTTCTTAGTTCAGGCTTGTAAGTGATGGAGTAAACTGCAGGTTTAATCAAATCTCTGGAATACATCCCCGGCTGGGATGGGTCATCAGTCCTTTGTTGCAGAGCTTCAGTTTGTAGCAAAGTTCCTCCAGAGGTAAGAAGCAGGATTGAAGACAAGATGGAGATGAGGCCTCCGCCTTATATAGGCTTTTCAGGTGTAAGAACTTCTTTGTTCTTACTGTGGAAATTACAGCAAAATGGAGTCTGCAGTCACATGGGCCAGTTTCTGCACCCCCTGCTGAGTCACAAGGCGTATCTGCCTCTCAATGGGTTAATTGTGTAGCTGATGGTCCTTAATGGGCCATCAAGCAGGCCAGCTGAGCTAACACCAACTTGTCTGGGATCTTCCCAGTAACACAGTTTGAAATACAGACAGTATACAGCCAATATTTATAACTTCAACTACAAAAATGATACAGACATACAGACAGCATAATCATAACCAGTAACCCGTAACCTGGTTTTAGACACCTTACATGACCCCCTTTACATAAGATCTGGTGCCACTAAAGGACCTTGGTTGCAACCCATGTTCTATATGGTCCCAGTTTATATCAATAACGTCACAACCTCACAAGACTTACTTTGTACAAAATATATCATAACCATATATGAGTGATGAATATGGAGGTTTGGGGATGCTATTTTGAGGTACAGTGCATCAAAGTAATTAACACAGTTTTTTCATCAGTTCAATTATAGATTTATAACGTGAAGTTACGATATGACTGTAACTGAATTTGAACTCAGGATCTTGGAAACACAAAGCACACGCATAAAGCATGAGACTTCGGTATATGAAACTCTAAGTTCCTTCTCTAAATGGAGAGATATTTTAGGCCTCCATGGCGCTGCCTTGTTTTGCTACTAGTACAATAAAAACACTTTAAGAATTAAAGAGTAATAATAATAAATAGACTAAATTAAACATATCAACATTCAAGTGCCATCAAGGCTTGTTCACAAAGGGATGAATGGGTGACCTGGGATCTGGAGCTGAGGTAGCAGTGAGGACTGTGCAGTGGAGGTTGATGGGGAGGATAGTAGAAAATTTAGAGTGTTGCCACGTGATTCCAAGGGCAGCTCTACTTTTGGCTTCCTCAGTGCCACTCAGAGGCAGGGCCACCCACGGGGGGAGAGAGGGGCAAGTGGGGCAATTTGACCCAGGCCTCGAGCCCCACAGGGGCCCCACGAGCCCTGGCCGAGAATCCCTTCCCTGGCTAGAGGAGCCTTTTTAATTTTTGCTCATCCAGCAGCGATCCTGATCTTCGGCAACGGGTCCTTCAGTGCTGCCAAAGACGCAGAGTGAGTGAAGGACCCGCCGCCACCGCCACTGAAGACTTGGAGCGCCACCTGGTGACTACAAGCGCCGCAGCAGGTGGCACCTTTTTTATGTCCACTCCCCTGCTTTGTCCCAGGCCCTCTGAATCCTCTGGGTGGCCCTGCTCAAAGGAAACACTGCATGCAGGCCACAGTAGTAAATCCAACATAGGAATCTTCCCCTGGCTCTTCTGCTGATTAGCACCTTTTTGCACATGGGAGAGTGCCAGCAGTTATTGTCTTTTAGATTAAGAGAATGAGGTCACAAACCAACACTCAAGCGGACAGCCAATTATTTTACGTAAAAAGCATAGAACCATAGAAATGTAGGGCTGTGAGGGACCTTGAGAGGTCATGTTATTGGGCAGGTCTTCTCCCCCCCTCCAAAGCATGCACTGCCACACCCAGGTCAGGTCTACACTGCGACTTTAAATAGGTTTAATGGCCGATATACCGATTTAACGCTGTATCCGTTCACACGACGTCGTCATTAATAGCGAGTTAAACGGCTCCTTAAATCGATTTCGGAACTCCTCCCAGACAAGAGGAGTAGCGCTAAATTCGAAAGCGATAACTCGGATTAGGGTTCGTGGGGACGGAAATCGACATTATTGGCCTCCTAGAGGTATCCCACAGTGCACCACTGACCGCTCTGGTCTGCAATCCGACTGCTGATGTGGGGTGCCGGTAAGACAGAAAAGCCCGAGACCTTTAGAATTGACAATTTTCCTGCTTTCACGTGTCTCTAGCTCTGAATCAGCACGGGTGGTCGAATCAGCGGGTGGTTGTAGGTGGCTTGATTGCAGTTTCCCAAATGCAAGTGCTCTGATGAACTCTTTCGGGAGATTTCTAGATTGATCCGTTGGTGAGACAAATCTGATTTATCGAGTCGTTAAAGAACAGGAATGCCAAGCGTTTGAAAATAAACTACAGTTACCAAGCGGTGCGTGACCGTAACGGGAGCCGAGGACTCAAACGGGTGCTATGGGGGGAGGGAGGGAATGTGAGGACTTGCGTACCAGTCTCCCAGCAGTCTCTGAAACTATTTGCATTCTTGGCTGGCGCCCAATGTCTGTTAGCTTAATACACGGTGTCCTGCTGGTTCACGGGAACAGCTCGTCGTCTCTTCCCCCCACCCCCCAGCGTGAAGAGAAGTAAAATATAATTCTTGAGTACTGTAATGTCATCCTCTGTTACTGAATGCTGCTGGCGGAGTACGCGAGGTTCGTTGACAGGTCAGGATACGTTGTGCTATGGTTGGCTCCAATGCATCCGGGCGAAAAAGGCGCCAAAGGGTTGTCTGCTGCCTTCACAAAGGGAGGGGTGAGGCTGTACCCAGCACCACCCGGGGCAATGTTTTCTGCCCCATCAGGCACTGTGCTCTCAACCCAGAAGTGGGAACTATGGGATAGCTGAGGAACAGCTACCCACAGTGCACCGCTCCTGAAATCGATGGTAGCTTTGGACCATGGACGCAAACAATTGATTTCATGATCCCACTGTGGACGCGCTAAAACGATTTTATTAGATCTGTTTTGTAATATCGGTTTAAGCTAATTCGAAATAATCGTGCAGTGTAGACGTACCCCCATTCTTTCACAAGGAGGTTAGCAAACAAACAGGAAAACAGTTTTAACTTATTCCTTAGACTCAGGCTTAAGGGCCAGTCCTCCAGGGGTCTCTAGCATTCCTGCTCCTGGCAGTTTCCCAGTTCTAGTCAGCTCTGTTCCCTTCCTGCTGCTTTCCTGAGCCCTGGCCCCTTGCTCCAGATACCCACCATAGGAGCTGACTCCAGTCCAGCATGGGCCTTCCCACCCCACGGCACAGCCAGTCTCAGTCCATCCCCAAATGCCCCTTTATAGGCTCACATGCAGCCCAGCCCTCTTTAATTGGCTGTATCGGGCTCACTTGCTCTGGTCCAGGGAAGCTGGGCTTAATCCATCCACAGGGAGCAGCTACTCTGTGACAGGTCGTCTAGTCTATCTCCCTGCATTGAGGCAGGACCAGGTATGTCTAGACCATCCTTGACAGGTGTTTGTCTAATCCAGGGGTTCCCAAACTGTGGGTCACACAAAGGTACCAGGCTGTGTGTCATGTGATATTGAAAACCTATGGAGAGGGCAGTGAGTGGGCCAAAGCTGAGCATTGCTGCATGGTGCCCGCAGCTGTAGGTATGTCACATGCAGTTTCAGTTAGTTCCCTAAATATCCTAGGCTGAATTTCATCAGGCTCTGCCAACTTCAATGCATCTCACTTATCTAAATATTCTTCAACTTTTCTTTCCCAGTTCTGGCTTGTGTTCTTTCCCCTTTGTTGTTACTATTAATTATGTCTGATCACAATTAACCTTTTTAGTAAGAAATGAAGAAAAATAGGCATTAAACATCTTCATGATGTTCTCCATTATTAGCTTTCCTGCACTGCTAAATAGTGGTCCTACACTTTCCCTCATCTTTACTGTCTTACCTTACACATCATCACCCCCAAACCTCCATGAGATGATTTTTTTCTGGTAAGGAGGGTTGGATGTGGCTCCCATTGGAGCCCATCAATGCCACTCCTTCCACTAGCCAGTAGGGGCTGCTACTGTCTCTATGGGTTGAGTATGCTGTTCTGTACAGTGCTGTCTCTTCCCTTGCAAGTTTAGGGCATTTGCAGTATGCTTAGGATGAAGATTAGAATACCTGAGTTGGAGAATGCTGGGCTTCCCAGAGACTCCTAAACTACTTCCCTGATCGTCTTCTTATTTCTGGTACTCTGGTATTCTTATTTCTGGTATTCTGAGCGCTGTTTGGGAGGTAAAATAAAAAAACAAACAAATATTCTTTCTTTTTTTCATTACGTTAGCTTTCCATTAACATGCAGAAAGGGAAGAAATACACAGAGATAGAAGCTACCGCATGTTGTGTTTGTGATTCTGCTAGAAGCCTACATTTGCCTAAGAATACAAATGTTACTCAGCTTTCCTGCAACAACTTGCTGTACCTGACAGTGGCAAATGGTGGATGATGCATCTGACAAGTTTTGCCCAGGTCTGAGACGCTGCTTACACAGTTTCTTTGTCAGTTTCCTCAGAAGCCAGGTCTACACTGTGACTTTAAATCGGTTTAATGGCCGATATACCGATTTAACGCTATATCCGTTCACACGACGTCGTCATTAATATCGAGTTAACCGCCTCCTTAAATCGATTTCGGAACTCCTCCCAAACGAGAGGAGTAGCGCTAAATTCGATAGTGATAACTCGGATTAGGGTTCGTGTGGACGGAAATCGACGTTATTGGCCTC
>NC_133771.1:104234662-104270264 GCF_003597395.2 Chelonoidis abingdonii
TGAGGAACAGCTACCCACAGTGCACCGCTCCTGAAATCGATGGTAGCCTTGGACCATGGACATAAGCAATCGATTTTTTGATCGCACTGTGGACGCGCAAAACCGATTTTATAACATCGGTTTTGTAACATCGGTTTAAACTACTTCGAAATAATCGTGCAGTGTAGACGTACCCAGAGGGGCATGGGGGATTCAGCACAATTGCAGTAAGATGCCATTTTTAGAGCTGTAAACCTGTATTGATTTTCATTTAAAAAAGTGTAGGCTAGATCCTCAGCTGGTGTAAGTAAGTGTAGCTGCATTGACCTCAGCAGAGCTAGACCAATTTATACCAGTTGAGGATCTGTCCCTAAGGCAAAAGACTATGTTGTGCATGAAATACAAATATCCAAATATCTTGAGGCTGGGAAATATCCTTTATATAGAAACAATCAAGAGAAATGAAATAAGTAAATGTACCCTTTTGCTCTCCACAGACAGCTAAGGGACCAGGTGGAAAAAGTAATCAGTTGTTCATTAAAACACTTCATTTAGCACCAGAACTGGATTTACTGAGCCTTTACAAATACAGTTACATCAGAGTCAAAGACATAGTCCTAGGTTTTTTCCCCTGAACAGCTGACTAAGTAATTGCAGCACCAATGTCACACTGGAAATCAGATGCATTTTTTAAAAAGTCAGCAATTTAAAAACCCACGTGAATAACCCATGTGTTGCTTAAATGTTTTATGACACAAATCCCCAAAACCAATTTAAAAAGCTTTCACTGTCTGTTTTGATTAAAATCAAATCATAACAAAACTCTGTCAGAGAACTGCCTGGCTCTGGGGCTTTTCAATGGGCTATATAGCTTTTTAGCGCTAGGTCACTGGTTCAACACAGTCAAGTTAGTAGGGACGAGGAGTTTTACCAGTGAGTGGCATATAAAATTAATTGTTGATTTTGGTCCATTTCCGGTTGAACAAGTATCTGGATCTCAATTTGTACTAACTGGCTGTTTGAGCACAGAGTAAAAGTGGAGACTGAACTCTGTTAACCATGTGGAGACTGAAATTTCTTTATGCTGATGACCCACAGATTCACCTCATTTACACTCTTGACCTATGTTGCTCTATTCAATCCTTTATTTCAGGCTGCGTCTCTGACACATCCCTTTTGGATGTCTTGCTATTAACTTAAACTGAACATGGACAAACCAAAACTCCTACGTTTCTTTTAAAATGTTCCCCACTTCCTCCAGGGGGAGCCTAGAGTTTATTTCAACCAGTCAACATAGGTTAAAACTAGAAGTGTTTTTTTTCCACTAGGATTTTAACACAGGTTGGTTAACACGGATTTAAAATACATCTTCTTCCAAGTGCAGGCCCAGCTTCTCTATAACTGCTACTCTACTCCAGCCATCACTCCAGCCAGCTGCCAGGGTCCCACCTTTGACCCTTATTTCCCTTGTCCTGCACTTCCAGGCTGTGTCCAAATGCTGCTTTTCCTTTCTCCATAACATCCCTAAAATCCACTTATTTCTTTTGGTCTAGACAGCCAACATTCTCTTCCAGTCCCTCATCTTAATTATTGTCAACTCAACCTCTCCATTATTCCTGACATTCATATAGCCCCTGCCAATCCACAAAAATACAGCTATTAAGGTCATCTCCTTGCCTATCACTCTGGCTATATCACCCCTCTCCAAATCCCACCACAGGCTCCATGTTTCACCACATCAAGTTGTCCAAGCTTCGTTTCAGTACCTTCAAGCCGCTTGACAATCATGTCCCTCCCAACTTGTCTTGTCTGGCTCATTCTCCTCCCCGCCCCCCAGTCCCTCTGTTCCATCAGCAATGACACTGGCATTGGGTTGCCAGGTGTTCAGTTTTCAACCAAACACCTGGCTGAAAAGGGACCCTCCCCAGCCCAGTGAAAATGAGTGAGTGAGCAAGGGTGGGGGAAAGCAAGCAACAGAGGTGTGTAGAGTACATTCACTACACACACCCTAGCATGAGTATAAATAGCAGTGAAGATTGCTTACATGAGTAAAGACATGCCTGAATCCTGTGGGTATGTACCCTACATGGCTCTCTACACTGCTATTTTTATCTGGGTAGTGTCCCACTGGAGGGAAACACTCAGGCAGTGGGGAAAGGCTCCAACAGCTCCTCACTGCTGGAGCTTTCCCTGGTGCCTCTCCCGACTTCCCACCTGAGCCTTCACTGATGTGTGTAGCTACACACTGTAGTATAGACACACCCTGATTTTCACTGCAAAGTGTTGCTACACATACCCTACACACTGTTACCAGTGGTATCCAGTGTAAAGGTAGCCAAAGTAACATTTACTTCATCTCTCCTATCATTGGATTACTAGTTTTGCTATCACTGGCAGTAATTTACTGATGTGAATTGCAATAGAACTTTAAGGGGAAAAAAAGACTCTTTGGATGGCAAAATGAGCAAATATATGATTGAAGAAAGTTTGATCAAATTCATCATCATCAAATGTTCTTATTTAGACACGCACATAACCACGTGATCACATACACTGTGCAATTGTTTAGCTTGTACCTCCTGTGCACAGATTTATTGGACTCTCAGATCTTCATGTAGCAGAGCTTGGTAAAAATCATTAGCAGGATAGCGTGGTTCTAATAAGATATTTAAGTGTGTGCTCACAGGCTTTGTTTTCCTCTCCCTTTCATGTTCTTATTGTCCAGCTGAGGGGAAGGAGAAAACCACAAGAGGAAGTTAAATCTGATGGATATGCAGAACAATCCATTGGTTACACTGTTGCAGCTATCAATCTGCAACCAATTAGTATGAAGTGTGACAACCAATACAGATCACTGTCTGCCACACTAGCACTGAAAAAAAAAGTATCATCTAGACATCAGGGAGGGATGGGATTGCTAACTATGGGACAGACCCAACTTCCATTGAAGTCAATGGAAAGATTCTTGTTTACTTCAGGGGACATTGGACCAGACCCATAAAAAAAGGCTGTAAAAAGTGGTGATTTTTTTTGGTTCAAAATTTGTGGTCACAATTTGTTAAAGTTGAGATTTTGGTGAGGTCAGGTTAAGTACCATGAAAAATCCATATTTGATCCTGTGCACCAGATGGCAATGCCACTCACAGTAATTTGGCCCAACTGCCCCTCTGTCATGATCGGGGGATGGCTAGCCTGAATCTCATAACTGGCAGTGTGACCTGGCACACAGGATTACGTCTTTCAAATTTGCAGTAACTATAAAAAATGGCAGTGTGGGTTGAAAGATGCAACTTCCACAACAAAAACCATAGCATTCAATTTTCTTACAAGCCTTGGCCATAAATGTCCAGCCTTGACATGATATATTTTGCAAACGGCTCTGCAGAAATTATATTGTGCCATTAATGGGAATTAAGTATCTAAATAGTTTTGAGGATTTGGGCTTCCCTCACTGGGATGGAAAGAAACTTCCTGGGGTTTATTGTTCACGGTGGGATTTCTTGCACCTTCCTCTGAAGCATTGAGTACCCACCACTGTCACACAGGAAACTGGGCTTGGTGGAACACAGGTCTGATTCTGGAATAGACAAGTCTTATTTAGTTATCTTACAGCTATGTGGTAGGGTGGTCTGATGATGTGTGGAGTTACCCATAATGATAAATTAGGCAGAAGAGAAAGGGGATAATTGCCCTAATTTAATCCCAGTAGGCCAGGTGAGGCTGATTAAAGGAAACAGAGTTTGAGGTCAACCAGCATATTCCAAACCCAGAGAAAAACAGCTCCTTGGCTTGAGTGAGGGAAGTTTTTAAACACTGGAAGCTTCAGGCAGCTCAGCCTGAATGCTGAGGGATTTTAATGTGATGTTGGAGTTTGTTGTCCGTTTTTCTTTGGAATGTCTTGGTGCATGTACTTGTCCAACTTTGGGGAGGGCATATAAAGCATGCGTCTCTCTCTGACAAGAGAAAAAAAAAATCGGCGATTTGTTTTTTTGTAAGCCAGACCCCTATGACAAAGCAAACAGCTGTTTTTAATGAGCATTTACAGTATCTCAGAACTATTTAAGGAAGCAAAAATAATGTGAGACTGGGTCTTCTTGTATAATTTCAGTTCTTGGTTGGTGGATATCTCACAGGCAAATCTGGTGTTATTTTAGTACCATAAATGATTCTGAGGCATTAGCAAAGCTAGTAAAACAACAACAACAAAGTTCAAATATGGAGCTATTTGATTTATTCTATTTAACACACAGTTCTCATATCGAGAACATATTTATTCTAGTTTATCCAAATGCTGCTATTTGGGTTTCTGAGGAACTTGGATATACAGCCCCAGTAAAGGCTCTGCAGTCTGATGGGCATAAGTGGTTTGTTCCAGTACTGATTGGACTACAAATGTTGCCCAACCTGACCATTTAGTTCTTTGCATTTCAACAGCAAAGGCATTGTAATAGCTAATGATTCTCTGCCACCAAGGAAAGAAAGAACAGACAGAGCCATCAAATCTGACTCAGGCATGAGGCTGAATTCAGCTTTGATCAGTGCTTTCTTGACATTTTGCTGCATGTCACTCTGCCTGACATCAATGCATACCACAACATTAATCCATAAATAACACCAGTGACGCATGAAGGTTCTAAAAGCCATAAACTTCTGGTAGCTTGGAGAGTGCGGATAAAAAAAAAAGAAATATTGATTTACCATACTTGGATTTTATTCTACAGAACTAAAACCAGGTCTGGGAAGCTGGCTCCTGCTGCCCTTCCCATAGCTCCCTGTCAGCGTGGCTCACCTCTCCTTCAATCCATGGAGCCACCTCCCCATTGAAGGGAAGCGGTTCCATGCCATAAGAGAGCTACATTTAGGAGTTAATACAGCTTGAACAGGCAGAGATGGGCATCCCCCACACTACTGCCTCCTACCAACTCCCCACTCAGAGAGGCTGAAGACCCATGGAGTTCTGAGAAGGCAAGACCAATGACATGGGAGATGCTACTTCATCCACGTCTCCATTTAGGCAGGGCAGATCAGTCCAAAGAAAGGAGGTGATCCATAGGGTATTATCTGGTATCAGCTTATTTGTGCATGGCTTCCACCTATTGCTCCAAGATTTCTTGGCACAATTTATCTTCTCTTCAGACTGAAAATCTACAGTTTTGTGACTTAAACCCAAACACAAAATCAAGACTGATATAAAATTGGCTCGCTTTTAGTTTATCCCGTTCTTCATCCCATCTGGTCTTCTGTCTCTATTCCTCTTTCCCACCCTTATTTCTGACTCCTGAGCATGTTTTTTATACAATAGGATCTTTGCCCGCAATTGTAATGGGACATACAGTTACTTATTTCATGAATGAGTTAAGGACAAAGGTATAAAAATATTTTAAACAGTACGTGTAGTTAATTAACAGATAGCCTCACACAAGAGTAAGTTATCAGGAATTTATTCTGTCCTAATGCCTTCGCAAGGGAGTAGAGATAGAGGTGGCATAGACACAGGATACAGACTGAAGTAGGGATGGAGAAAAATAGAAAACCAGGAGAGATGAAAGGAAAAAGGAACAAAGTAGCAAAGCAATTTGATCTCTGAATGTTCTGACTTCTGTGGGTTTAAATCTGAACCTTTAACATTTCATTAAAGGTGACCTGCCATGCAGATAAACAAAATGTCATCAGCTTTAGAAATATATGTTGAATAGTCCCATTAGAACCATCTGTATCATGACATTATCTTTTGGGATAGGAGATTTTTCAAATGACACTTCAGAAGGGACACAAACAACGCATAAATAATATTTCTGTCCTAAAAAACATGCACCTATTATTGTTACAAGTGTTACTTAAAATTCCTATAACTGAAAGGCCAATTTTTTTTCTTTTCTTTTTATCAGTTTGTGCATTTGACAGAACATTCATTCTTTTGTTAATGACCAGTTGTACTGCCTGTCTACCATGATAATATCATTCGTGTTTTCCTCTGGGGGATCGCCCGTACATGTTCTTGCTTAGTGTACCTAAAAGCTGTCTACCCATAATAGCAGCAGCAAAGCTGAAACTGAAGAGGCAGCAGTTGTGGAGAGGGAGGGAATGGAGCACAGGCATGCCCTCAAGCACACTCAGAAGTCTCTTATGAACATCAGAAGGAAACAGAACTATTCCCTCCATTTTTTAAAAAGAGTTTTTAAAAGTCTGACCCTGAGAATCAGAGAGCTGTAAAACTATCACTGCTTTCAATCCAGTATCCAATCCCCACCACCAAGAGGAGTTCTGGCACAGCAGAGAATGAAGTCCAGTATCTCTGCTTGGATGTTACCCTACCACCATGGTTACAAAAGAAAATATTCCAGAGGAAAACAGAGGAAGAAGAAAGGCTCCCTGTTATTTCATGCATCATCTTTAATAAAAAATACTTTCTAGAGCAGACATTAATTTCAGTGGAAGATTGCTCTAAAACTCATTGTCTGTATTGCATACAGAGGACATCAAATTTGCTGTACCACGATATATCATTGAATACCCACGTAACGGGCATATTAGAAAGCTACTTAACAACTCTGACACTGTATGGAGGAACCAAAAAGCCTGATACTTCTCAGTATAAGATTATTTAAAATGTTTTCTTACAGCCAAATAAAGCAGTTTGCAGAGTTGCTCATTGTAATTCTTTGTTTCAGCCTCTTTGCTATCTCAGTATTGTCAATGTTAAGCATTTAAAACTCATGAATCATGCCCCCAAAAATCATGAGAGTAAAAATCTCAGGATTTTAAACAAGGAATAAACTTTGTTTGCTTTTTACTTACCCTCTGGTTTTTGAGCCTTTAGGGATTCACTTGAGTAACATTTTCAAGCTTTTCTGTGTAACTATGAGGGCTAGAAACTTACATTTTAAAAAAATGAAAGCTAAGATTGTCACATAAACACATAGTTCCAGGAGCTGGAACTTCAAGAAAAATATGGTGAGAATTGGCAACACTCTGCCATATTAACTTTTTATTTCCATTTTCCCTTCCTATCTATCTGTTGGGCTTTGTTCTTTCAGAGATTTGGGTTATGAAATATCTTAACTGATGACTATGACCATTATTTTCTCTCTAATGGTACCAAACAATAGGCCTCCTTGCTGAATTTTGCAGTATATCTCCTCCCTCTGCCCTGTCCCCCAAATTCTCCATTACACGCTGACATTTTTATACTGTATTTCCACATTATACTATATTTCCACTGATGGGTAAATTACGCTGCAAATGAACCGTTTTATCCTAGCTAGCATGGGTAACGATACCAGTGACGATGTGATGGCTTGTGGCTAGCCTGCACTAAAGTCCATGTCATCACTTCTTCACCTCTATAGTTACCCATGCTTGCTAGAGTAAAGGTAGCATGAGTCTGTCCGCCCTTGCCATAACCATGCCTTCATTTGCTGTATTGATGTGCCCTAATACAACTAAAACTCCCACTGACATCAAGCGGAATTTTGCCTGTGTGAGGTATAGGATTAGTTACCTCAGTGTCTTCAGACTTTTATCATTCATTGAGCTTGTTTAACAGGTTTTAATATACTATGAGATAACTAGACCTTACTGAGGGAAATACTTATTTTGACTTCAATTGGATTTTTTCTTGTCTGAGGGCTGCAGGATTTAGCCTGATAGTAGGATCTCTGGAAATGCTAAACAGCAGTCCTAGCTGTTCTGCTCCCTTTACAGCCATGTGTAGCATTTCTTACTCTTTGAAGAACAGGCAGCTTAACATAGTAAGACACCAGACTAGATTCTGCAAGATGCACATTAGCCAGAGGGCATTTTGAGAAGGACTTCAAAAGAAGCTGTTTTCCTGCATCTCTGTATCATTAGACACAGTTAAAAGACTATTTCTCTGCTGGCATATTTTGAAATAAAGCTCCTGCCTTCCTGTGGAACAGTCAGAGGTGGCCTCTTTGATCAGCCCCACCTCCTCACAGGCTTCAAATTTATTAACTTAAATTTGTTACAAAATTTATATCTATAGAAGTCGCAATGGAATGTTTCTGTTACAAATCCTTTTATTTCATACATATATGAAATAAAAGGATTTGTGACATTAAAAACATTCTATTGTGACTTCTATATGAAATAGAATATGAAATATGAAATAAAAGGACTTCTATCGCTGCATGTGTTTTTAAGAAACATTCAGGATTAAATATTGCCTAAGAAAATTGTCCTTCTCACCATTCTGTAAAATACCCTTTGTCGACTTATTTCCCAGAAGGAATCAAGTTCCATATTTATTTAGAAATATAGTGTATGACTCAGTTAGTCATTCTCTCTTATGGTCGTTCTTTTAATTCACACATTTTTAAAGAACTCAAATAAATTCACTCCCTCCTGAGGAGCCAGGTGTTTGGGGCAGGGGCAGGCTGGGAGAGAGACAGAGACAGAGGAAGGTATCCTCTCTATTGTTTTTCTAATGCATCCATCATAAAATGTATTAGAAAGAATAGATGAGGTACCATGACCAACCATGACAAGCTAACATGTGGTTAGGGTGACACACCTGTCTTCACTAGGTGCTGACATGTTTTTAAACAGCACTTAAGTGAACAGCATAAGACAACTCTTTCCTAGCCTAAATAAGCCTTTGAGAGGAAATTTCACCTAATCAGACAGGAGGTTGAGGAATTAGGGCATTTGCTTTATGTTGCTAATAAGGACAAAAATGCACAGAAACAAGTTGTCAAGGCAACCAGTTAATCTGCCTTGCTTCTTTGAGGCACCATATAAAAAGTAATCCCCAATTATAAGAATCTCAAAGAGTGGAACCTGTCAATCAAATTCTAGACTAGGTTCATACCTGCCAATATGCTCTGGCTGAAAACAAGGAAATTGCATGTTTGCAAAAATTGTCACATATCTCCATAAATTCAGGCACAAATTAACCAGCCTTCCCATTTTACTGTTATGTTGTAACAAATTGCACCATGGTGAGACAGCTGCATACATTTATGGGTAGCCTAGAATGTTTAAATAGGTGCTATGTACAGTATGTAACCCAATAAGTAAAAAGTTGCTATGCTATATTTCCGATATTGCTCAAAGTCTCTTTGCAACTTTCCAGAAGAAGATGCGGGAGGATGTAGGCCCAGACCCTCAAAGGTATTTAGGCACCTAACTCCCTTCAAAATCAATGCTTAAATACTTTTGAGGAGTTAGGCCATGTATAAAATGCATTTCCAGCTTTTCTCCAAGCCCTAAAATGCTAATTAATTAATGCCGTCTCCCCAGTCCCATATCTGCCCATTGCTCAGCCGAACAATGAATTATACATCCCCCAACACTCACATCAACTTTGCCCCTCTACCCCCAACATCAATTCTGCTGCCCATTCCCAGCCACACATCTGCCTCTTGCTCCCCAGCGGACCTCTACTCCTCCTGTAGCTGTGGGCTCTCTTCACCTCCTCTCTCCCAGGCATGGAAGGGCAGCTGCAATGGCATTTTCTTCTCCCCCTTCCCAGCTCTGGTGTTTCAGGGAGGAGGGGGAGGATGGAGCAGACTGCCCCATTGTTCACAGGAGGGGAGGAAGGAAGAGGGATCAGAGCTAACTTAAGCTGCTCAACTGTTTCTGCTTCCACATCCCCTCCATACCCTAACTCTGTTAGGGATCCTGAAGGGAGAGGGGAGAGCTGTGCCTGCCTCCTTCTGCGGTTCTGACTGGCTGCTGTTCCCCAAAGGTGGGGAATTGGAGAAGGCACCAACCAGGGCAGGTTTTCCCTTGGGCACTGCTGAAAAAAATGGAATGAAGCCTGGAAATTTTACTTTCATAGCAAGACTGGATCCAGCAGGGGCTAAAATTGCCTTGAGAGGTGGTGGTGCTGGGCATGCAAGAAGGAATACAGGCTTCTGAGGGGAGGGGCTAATCCAGGTTTGCCCCAAAGTGGTAAGAGTCTAGGGCCTGGTCTATATTTAAAACTTAGGTCAACATAGCTACACCGCTCAAGGGAATGAAAAATCCACAGCCAAGTGTCATAGCTATGCTGACCTAACCCCCAGCTTTGACACAGCCAGGTTGATGGAAGACTGCTTCTGTCAGTTTAGCTACCATTGCTCAGAGAGGTGGTTTTCCTAATGGAAAAACTCCTTCTTTTGCTATAAGCTGCGTCTACACTACAGGGTTATGCTGACTTAACTACAGCACCATAGCCTCCATTGTGTAGACAAGCCCTAGGACTCCCTGCACGTGCTTCTAGCTCCCAGGATCCTTCCCTGACACCTCTGCTCCTGGTTCTCCAGGTCCAGCAGCATGGAAGGGGATAGATTTTCTGAGCTGGGCTTTTGAGGCTGATGGTGTTGGGTGTCAGCTAGAAGAGGAATGGTGCAAACTATGGAGAATTTTCTGTGTATGTCTAGAGGTGGGAGGGCAGTTCTGAGCCTAGGATTGTCAGGTGGGAGAGATTTTAGAGCTGAGGGGGGCAAAGATAAGGTAAGAAGAAGAGGGGTTTTCAGGTGTGTGTGTAGGGAGGAGTGTTGTAGAAGAGGGTGTCCCTTCCCCCCCNCCCCATTTTCTCACCACCACCCCTTATACTCCTCCAAACTGCTTCCAAATGACAGTCCCTACTATTGTGGCCCAGTTTTTTACTTTGAAAATAACAACCAGGGGTGTGGAGGTGTGTGTGTGTGTGCACGTACATACACAGGGAGAGAACAGCTTGCTAAGTGCAGCCCACTGCTTAGTTCGGACACCAGCTGCCACTGATGGGGAAACAGGGAGGAACTAGAAGTATGTATGAAGCACAGGGCTTTCCAGTTCCACTACTGGGATTGTGCAAGTTATGAACCACCCATTGATGAGGGCTAATTCCAGAAGACAATCTAGCCTATAGCAAATTTCAAACTTCAATAGGATAAATAGAGAAATATCAGAAATGTGAAAATTAAAAAGAAAGGAGAAAAATACTTATTTGTTTAGAAGTTTGGTCTTATGAGATAGCCTAGCCATTTAAATTTGGATCATCTAAATTAAAGAATGAGGCAAGGTAAAGGAAGATGATTTTGAAATATTTTAGTGCCAGTGCTATTTCTTAACACACACCAATCGCTCTCATTTCATATGGCATCAGCCTGTACCCAGCCTTGAATCCAGCATCAGAAAAATCAAATTGGGAGTTGTTTAATACTTTACTTCCTACAGAATGGGCCCAAACCCTGTACTCTACAGGGGAAAAAAATTTAAACTTGTCTAGTCTGAGCCCTGCAAAACATGACAACAAACCACTGCTACCAACAGGATAAAAACATCTTTTTTTCAAGAGCCTCTTATTTTTAAACAGAATTGTACATTTCTTCAACATGAAACTGATGCTTTTGAATCTGTATTGTAGGACATATGCTTTGGTTATGTACATAACTGATAAGCATATTAACAAGCCCAAATTCAATAGGCAAATATTTCAAGGCTTAGATTTCTTTGACAGAGGTCTTTTGTGCTGCAGATAATGAATACTGTCTGTTTTTTCCCTTGATCAGAAAAGGATTCCTTACCTATCACAAAGATCAGTCAGAGCTCTTAAAACCCCTGTTCAATTAAATTCAGCTGCTAAAATGCAGAACAGCATCACTTCAAAAACAAGAGAAAAATCAAAAGTTGAAGTGATTTATTTAAGGGATACTTTGAAAACTAGCACTGCATTTTGTTTCTGATAAGATACAACCATTTTACCTGAAGTGAAGACAGTGAAGAATTATTATGATGAATATTTGTAGTGATAGTAGACTATAAGTTCTGCCTGATGATTATCTTTGTACTGGGCAAAGGCAAGCAGGTTTGGAAAAAGTGCTCATTGCCCCAGCTTCCCTCTGACCCATCATCCATTTACAGAAGTAAACCTGGACCAGCCCTTTCTATGATTCTGAAATCTTGTTAGTTCCATGGGAGTTAGTTTGTTTTATTTATTACATAAGCTATCCCCAACCACCGCCACATATCGGAGTTCTTAAATGCTCCTATCACTGTAGTATCTAAGCATCTACTGTTAGTTCTTGACCCACACCTTGTCTGCAACCTCAACAACTTTAGTAACTCTTAAGTCCACCTTATCATACCTAAACTATGCCATCACCCAGAGACCCCATCCTGCCTCAGTATAATGAACCCAGTGTTTTACCGCTTCCCCCTCTGACTGCCCGGATGAGAATTTTGTTCCTTCCTTTTCATAAGTCTTATCTTACCAATGTGAGGCATTTAAAAAAATTACTTTCCTGATATAGCCAGGCTTATTATGCATTTAAAATATGAGGCTCTCTGATCCTCACCAAGCTGCTAGCTGGATGAGCTGGCAGGTGCAGACTCTGCTTCTGCTATTCAGGAGGGGACCTGAATTACCTTCCTAAATGTTTTCCCATCACACGACCTAGACATACTGCCTACTGGCTGCTCCCCTAACACCCATTCCTGCCATACTGGCTGCTCCACTAACGACCATCCTCACCAGGCTGCCTACTCCCATAGCTGCAAGATCAGTTTCTGGGCTCACAGGTGAAGTCCTGACTCTCATCCTCCTCCATGTGCTGATTTATCACCTAGTTGTACCCTCAGTCACCCTCCTTCTTTTACCTCCCCTGCAAGTCAGTTACCCAACACCACAAAACAGCTTACAGTTCAGAACAGCCAGCCCCACAGGCTGCCTCTAGTAGTACTCTGTGTGTTTGGATGTGTGTGTCCTGGCCACATATGTCCCAGAGGTCTACCTTCCTGGGTAGGTCTCTGCATGTCTTCCCTTTCCCCTGGTGCTGCTGGCAGTTGCTGCAGCATTTCTCTTTCCTGGAGAAAACTGGGGCCTTCTTAAAGGCATACCTCTCTGAAAAATGCTATGGGTGCCAGCCTGGGGGGAGGGGAGGGAGATGGCTATGGGCAGATACATCTCCCCAAAGTCCTGGCTCCAAATGGTATTGGTGATAAGAGGACTTGGCCCTTAGTGCTCTTGACAGTTGCTTTAGTGAGAGATGTGCAGCTAAAACCTTGTAACATGCTTTGAAAATTTAGGCAGTAGTCTCTCTGTGCCTCTGAAATGCTTATATGTAGCGAGGCACCCTGGTTCCCAGCTGCACCTGAGAGGGCCGAGCCACTGCAGCCGCCAACATGGGCGGAGCCACCACCACCCGTCCCCCCCCAAGTCAAGGGGCAGGACAGGAAGTATAAAAGCCCAGCCCCAGCGCTCACTTGGAGGCTGGTTGCTGAAGAGAACAGATGCAGGTGGCTGAGCTCCCTGGGCCCAGTGACCTGAGGAGCTGTCTGAGCTTTCCCATGTCTGGTATCCTGAGGAACTCATGGTCTGGGACCCACTGGAAGACACTGGTGAGACACAGGTACCCAGAGAGGGGGAGGTTGGAAGCGGCCTCGGGGTAGCTGACCCTGGTTTGGCTCCTGGAGAGCCTGAACCAATGTCAGTGTGTTGCGGCCAGAATTCCCACTGGCAGCAGCGAGTCTTGGCTGCTGCTAGGGCCCCAGGCTGGAACGCAGTGGAGTGGGAGGGCCTGTGTTCCCCCTGCCACCCATCCAAGGGTGGCAGACTCCCCTTCTCGCTGGCCTGAGGCCTTTCTATTGGGCTTATCAAGACTATTTGTTTGCCTAACCCCTGCTGCAGGGTCTGAGCTCTGAACTGTTTATTGCCCTGCCCTGACCCAGGGCCTGGGCTTATACACTATTTGGGTGTTTAATCCTTGCTGGAGGGCTTGGACCTTGACCTATCTGCTGTTGGTAGCGAGGTACCCTGGTGCCCAGCTACACCTGAGGGCTGAGCCCCAATGCCGGATGTCTACAACAATAATACTTATCTATATTGCAGGGGTATGAGTGTGTGCTTTAAACCAGTTTAAGAGCCTCAGATGAAAGGTGCTATATTGAAGTAAATTATTATTAAATGGTATCCCTTTTAGCCTGCTGTTTCCCCGTACTTTTCCTGTAGCTACTACTGGAACACAGTGACCCACTGGTATGGAGGGAAGGTATGCGATATGCCTCCTTCAGAGGTCAAATCACTCACTCTGTTATTTCTAATGCCATGCAATCACCTTGGAATTATCTATTTACAAGAGGTTATACCATGTCACCTGCAGTATACGCTGGAAGTAACTATACTGTATTATTATGTAAATCCAAGCTAGGCTATTACAGTGTAATTTGTGGCAGAAGACCAAATACCACATGTGGAAGAATAAAAGTGTTCTATGGGTTTTGGCTGAGATTACATAGGTCACAGAAGAGCTATGCCAGTGTAGCTGAAGAATCAAGGGGTAGGGGAAAGTGTTCTTTATCCTAGGACAGTGACTATAAAACATGCCCACCCTCATGTTTTATGCATGTTCTTTTGCAGCTATGGACACCAATACAGCTAAGCGTGTACTTAATGCTACAGAATTTATTATACCATTATCTTTACTATAATGAAACCTGTTGTTCCCTAATTATATTCTGTCCTGTAACTTTATGAATCCTGTGCCCAGACTATATTCCTAGATAATCATCTGACATGTATATGTGTTTTTTATCCAGCTGGATCCCAAACTGTTTTACAAGCTTCACTGCTTACGTGTGTATTGCTTTCCTTACTACAAAAGTACAGCAACCTCTTATGCAGAACACAACCATTTAGTAGCCTCATTCATGATGTAGGACAGAAAGGAAGGTGTTCTATCCCCTGTACAATCAGTTGTGAGTCACTGAACTACATATGGCTCAGTTAATTGTTCCCAGCTAGAGCTGGTCAAAATTTTTGCATTCAAGACTTTAACAAAAATGGCCATTTTTGAACAACCAAAAAAACTTGCAGCAAAACCGCTACAAACTTTTTTTCAAAACTCCCTTGTTTTTTGTCAAAACCAAACCCTTTCAAAATTTGAAGTTCCAAATATTTAGTGTTGTCTCCCACTCTAGCACATTCTGGGGGTGCAATCCAGACTCGTGAGGGGCTGTCATCACCTGCCCTTCAACGTGAGGTGCCTCACAGAGGTTTGCTGCTGTAGCTCCTAACTTGGGCTGCTCACAAGCAGCTTGCAGGTCACAGCCTGAGTGTCTGTGTCTAGCTTCAGCCCTGATCCCAGCAGCCTGTCAGCAACACACCAGCCACACTCTGGCTTCCAACAGTCTTGGTAACTACTTGCAGGTTGACCCCTACACACTCCCAGTCATGAATTTCCCCCAAAACATGTGTTCTGCATTGTCCAGCTCTCTCTGGACAGTTCAGTTATTATAGGTTCATTGCCCCTTTGAGGTCAATATGCAACAGTTTGCTACTTTAACTGGAGTTACCAAACAGTTCAGTTTAAACACAGTAATGGATTAATATTGATTAAAGGATAAAACAAGTTTGAGATTTTAAGTGAGTACAAGTATAAGGTACTAAAGTAAAAAAGGTTATAAGAGAAATAAAGAGAACACTTTCTAATATCTAAAATTTAAAAAACTTTACTTTGTTCAAGGTAAAATCCTTACCACATGTTCCCAGCAATATTGCTAACCAAATTTTCATATCAGGATCCCTACTAAAGTCAAAAGACTTGTTCCTTTGCCCTCTTAGGGAGACTGGAGAGAATGAAACATTGATAAGTATGGGGCAGCACCACCCCAGGTTTTATAGTCCAGTCACTCTGTGAAATGCATTTTCCTGAGGGTTACTCCTAGCAATAAAGTTGGCCTGGAACAAATCAATCACCAGTTAAGTGGCCAATCAAGTCTGACACCTGGGTAGAGGCATCAGTTTGTCCTCTGTCTTTGGGAAAAGAGTTTACCCCTTCTTGTTGTCCCAAGAGCCCTGTTTACTACTTATATGTAAATTGAGGTAAACACACCTTCCTTTGTCTGGAATAGATCTGTTTAACAACTTCGCCTAGTCAGGGCTACTGGGTTGAACGTGTGCCAACAACACAGCATCCATAACTTTACATTAAATGTTGCTACATACATTTCATCAAATATTATTAACCAGTGAGTTGTTGTTTTTCAAATGATACCACACAAGGCATATTTTGTCCAAGATTATTACAATAATGTGTAGCATGTGAATAATGGGATGCATTTGGTCACACCCTTGTGACACCCTGGCACCTCTTTATTCATCGTCATGTAATTAGAATATGTCTTGTATGAAGTATGCCTTAAGAGGTATCACTCTAAAAAATCTTGGTCTGCTAGACATTTATATCTCATTGGAATTATATATGCTATCATATGTGAAGTTAGGCTCAGTATGTGATACTGAAACATGCTAGGAGGTTGAAAACACTCACAATCAGCCTTTCAGGTACAACAGTAAAAAGGCCAAACAATGTTAACAGCTTATTGAGGAAATGCACACAAGCACAAGGATTACCTCCTGAACTGAGTATAACAGAAACCTCTCAGATAGCACTGTACAGTGGGAATCATTTGACCTAGTTCACAGCAAATGAGATTTCCAGCAAGTGGGAAGAAGATACAAATGGGGGAAATGACATCAAGATGGTAGTTCACTCTCCCTGCAATAATACATTTGGAAATACCTGAAGAACAAAGACAACTGGGGGAAGTGATGGTACCTGGCTAAAGGGATTTCTAGCTTGTGTATGAAAACCTGGGAAACTCAGCTGCAAAGCAAAGGCAGCGTGTGCCTTAAGAATCTACCAGCCTGTTTATCACTCAGGTAGGATATGAATTAGCAGATTTGCGCCTTATCTAGTATATTAAGCTCAGTTTGCATTTTTGTTTATTTACTAGGTAATCTGCTCTGATCTGTTTGCTATCACTTAAAATTTATCCTTTGGAAATTAACTTATTTTATGTTTGAATCCAAACCAGTGTGCGTTTAACTAAGGTGTCAAGAGAAAATCTCAGCTTGGTTACCACAAGTGTGCATGGTCCTCTCCACATTGAGGGAGAGGTGAACTGCATATTAAATCCATATACTGGCCAAATTCGACCAGGGCAGGATGATACTGCTCTTGGCTCCGAGGCTGGTGGTTAGAGAGCTTGTGTGTGACTGCAGCTGGGTGTGTTCCAGTGAATGGTAGTGAAAGTGCAGGCTGGAGGGTTTTGCAGCTTGTCACAGCAGTACACTGTGAGAGGGCACCCCAGCTGATGGGTCAGAGGTCTCTGGTACCCCAGTTCCAGATGGCACCCCAGGGGCAACCTGTCAACACCCTCACCACCCCTTTGTCCCTCCACTTTGGAAAAAAGTCACCAAGTGACAGTTTTATTTCTACTTTAGCCACTCGGTGACTTTCCCAAAGTTGAAGAAATTTTGAAAAGTTAGAGTAGTAAAAAGAAAAATGTGAAAGTGAATTAAATCAAAACCCCTGACAATCATTCATTTTGTTGCACTGAGAGGCCAAAAAAAAAGCAGGGGGAGGAGGTTGGGTGGGGGGAAGAGAAATTCAAATTTTATTCCAAAAAATTTGGAGAAAATTATTGAAGAAAAAATCCATTTCAATCCCTGAAAACCAGAACAGCTGCTTTTTCCACAACATTGTGTTTCCATCTTTGACCAACTCTACTGCCTGCTGTTTGTTTGCTACTGGTGCAGGACTGTGGGAGGGTATTCCCACAGCTGTATTTGAGTTCCTGACCACCCTTTACCTGGCAATGGTAGTCTTGGGCCCTGAACAAAGTCAGCAGTCCAATTGCAGGTTTTCTCAAACCCTGCCTTCCCAAGACCTCTTCCTTTCTCCTTTCAGAAATTAGGTCTCTATCTCTCCCTCTTTAGAGTAGATATATCTATAACAGAGCTCAGGTGTCACAGAGCTCAGGCTCTATTATACAACGACTTTCAGACCTGTTCTTTTCCAGAGCAGAGCAAAGTACAGCATGACCTGAAGCCAGAGTAAACATACATTGTCCTGGTGTTTTTCCTTCTTGAAAGTAAAGCAAACAACAAGGTATCAGGTATAGTTCACCTGCATACAGATACAGTACCCTGGGAAGTGCTGCTTCAGAAGCAAAGTCTAAGGGTATGGCTAGACTTGCAACTTCAAAGCACTGCCGTGGCAGCGCTCCAGCGGCAGCACTTTGAAGTGCGAGCGTGGTCACAGTGCCAGCGCTGGGAGAGAGCTCTCCCAGCGCTCCAGGTACTCCACCTCCCTGTGGGGATTAGCTTACAGTGCTGGGAGCCGCGCTGCCATTGCTGGGGCACTGTTTACACTGGCACTTTGCAGTGCTGTAACTTGCTGCACTGGGGGGGGGAGGGGGAGTGTTTTTTCATACCCCTCAGTGAGAAAGTTGCAGTGCTGTAAAGTGCCAGTGTAGCTAAGGCCTAAATCCCAGCAACAAACAGGCACAGACTTCTGGGTCTCTTAATTCTGTAAGCAAACTATAGCTTGTAGCTCAGCAGTAAACAGAATTAAATAAGCACTTCCCTCTGCTATTGTTAAAGGGAGTGCCTGCTCTATGGAACCGAGGGCTGGCCAAGCATAACTCTTCTGGATCCTGCCTCTGTTTTCCCTTTTCTCCGAGCCCCTGACGAACCACACACAGTCCAAAGGTATAAGATTAAGTTCCCCTGCTGGGGTTCTGTTTTTTCCAAATAAACCTGCACTAAATTAAAGTCTCTTCTACCCAGACTCAACATAAAGTGGCTCTGGTCTGCAGTCCCTCCCCTTCAGCTTCAGGGGTTGCACAGCTCTCCTTGTTTGGGGCCTGGGTTTCCAGGCTCACAGCAGGTCCCCCAGCTGCTTCCTTTGGCAACCCTTTCAGCAGCTCTCTACTTTCCCAAACCTCCCTGGGCTTTAAACAGCCAGTTGGATTTTTCCCCAAGTCTCAACTATGCTCCTCGGACCCTCTGCCTCTCTCCCAACACCTAGGGAAGGCAGAGGTAGGTTTTCAGCTGCTTTAAAAGTCCCAGGACTGAAAGGGACACACCACAAACTGGTGTTGACTGAACACTAGTTGTTACTACCCTTAAAGGAACAGCTAGGAGTAAACCTTTCTCTAGGCCAGCCTCCCAAGACTCTACTACATCCAGCAGCCCCTAGCTGGTGGACTGGATTTCCTCTTACATACTCCTGGAAGGAGCTCCAGATGCTTCCTGACCCTGCAGATTGACCCTACCCTCTTTGGAAACACATGTGACCTGGAAATCCAACTTTTGACTCCATCAAACTCTTGCCCCTTGGGGACTCAGATATAGACAGCATACCCAGTCAGAAGGACACAGATAAAAGGAAATACCTCTCAGGTGTATGGGACAGGTGCATTCAACCCCTTGGGTCATGTCATATGACATGACCCCATGAAAAATGTCAGGCCTGGGAGTTATGCAACTGGTGATTGCTGTTTGGTAGAGGAGGAGCAAAGTTTTGGTGGATCTGACCCTGAATCCATGCCTAGTGTAGTGTTAATCAATCCCTGTTTACAGCTGAAAGCACAGAGGCAATTTAGGTACACAAGTTAATTAACTAGGCTGGAATTTGCCCTCGATATCAGGGTTAATAATCCAATGCTTAAAAAAAAAAGACACTACATCAATATTATAAGAAGTAGTAGGGCTGTGGTTTTAAGTTATATCTGAAATAAAGAACTGAGAGCAGCAGTGTCCCCTAATCTCATTTGAAGGGTAGAGTGCCATCTACTGTATTATCAGCACATGACTTCTACCTGCTGTTTCTCTAGAGAGGCCACTGTGAAAGTAGAATGAATTATATTGTAAAAATAGAAAGGATTAAAGAAATGCTGTCTGTACCTTTAAGCAAAATTGTTGGAATGCAATCCAGGTGTCAGGAATACAGACATTAACATAGAACAATTGCACCATTTAACGGCAATTGGTGAAGTATTAGCCTTAGATCGATAAGAATTAGTAAGGAAGTAGGATATGCTTGCTGTGCCCCAGGTGAATTTTACTGTTTTGCTTTCTTTGTCTAATTCCTGCTCTTTTATCTCTATAAATAAGACAGTTTGTGTCTTGCATGGGGCTCACATTATCTGGATGTTATTAGCAGAGCACTGTGCTAATAAAACAGAGTGGTCTGACAAACTGTGAGTCCTGAGTCTAACTTTGACACCACTCATTTAGATCATGGTCTGGCCCAAGCATGCTTAGTAGATCAGATTATGCAAGAAGAGCACAGAAGTAGGTGGTACAACCACAAGTAAAAATGAAGCTGTTAGTAAAGTTTTTTTATCCCTGTTTTGGATTCTTTGGCTTGAGATCCTCCATGGTTTGACACGAGTCAGTTGTAAATGAAGCGAGAGCTAGCTTTTTCATTCATTTATCCTTCACCATGGATTTGCACAACAAAAAAATGATGACAATCTGAAGACTGCCCAGCAGACAACAGTCCTTTAAAGCAGTGAATGGAATATTTTATTTCTCAAGCAACCTCATTCAAAGTTACTGAGCTTGATTTTGATCTCACGAACAGTATAAAACCCATGTCTGTGTCTCTTGGAGTCAATGGAACTTAATCCACTTTATAGAGCTCCATCAGAGAAGCGCACAGATGAGCTAAATGTTGGGATGGTGCAGCAAAGGTGCTATTCACTGCCCAACCCCTCTTGTGTGAAAAAACAAGAGTGAAGGGGGTCCTTATACAAGAACTGGAGTGGGACCAGTCTGGCTCGGAGGGGTCTACCTGTGGAATAGTCTCCCAAGTAAAGCCTTGGAATCCCCATTGATGGAATATTAGGCAAAGCAATGGAGAATGTAGTTTAGGGACCATCTCATAACTAGCAGAGAGACATAATAAATGGTCTAATAGTAACATCTATGGCACTGGTATTTGCTTATCAACATAGGAATTGCCATACTGGATCAGAGCAATGGTCTGTCTAGTCCAGTGTCCTGTCCTCAACAGCGGCCATTGCCAGCCACTTCAGAGAGAGGCACAAGAAACCCCTGCAGCAGGCTCCTATAGAATAACCTGTTCACTCAGAAAGCGATTTCTCTACCCCTTTAGTGAGAAGTTGACTTACGCCCTGAATCATGAGGGTTTATATCCCGTCCAAAGTCCTAGTGATATATTTTAGTCATTATTATAACTCTGGATGTTCTTATTATCCATATAAATGTCCAGTCCCTCTTTTGAGTCTATAATAGCTATTAATTACCAGTGATTGGCTATTAATTTATATAACTAACTTTTTAGAATAGTTTATATATAAAATCAAACCCAGAAAAAGATATTAACTTACAAAGCTTATTTTCAAATAGTACTGTATTTTGTGAACCAGCCAGGAAAGCAACCATTCAGGCTGACCTCCTTTCCTGTAGTCACAGAAATCTACTTTTTTTCTCTTCCTCTTCTCCATAAATATATGGTCTTAGAATGAAATGTCAGCCTCATCTTTATATTTCTTAACATTTTTGGTTTAGGTCACTACCTTAATGTTAATTGTAAGATTTTTGTATTTACTTGTTCAATTTACCTCTGATATGAAGCTACATTAATCAAATTTCCACCTACACTGCAGTCTGTTATAAACCACACCACATAAAGCCTCCTTTGCAACACTTGTCTTGTCATAGCATATGCACTGAGGATCCTAAAAATAGACAGAGAGAGAGGATAGACTGCAAAGAAAATGTGCTAGGTCAATTTATATGAGCTCAATTCTATTCCTAGGGCACATGGCATATTCACATTGTCACTTCTCTTGAAAAATCTGCTACTATGCCTTATGAGGTCAGTGCCAAGTGCTTTTTCCCTGAGGATGTACAAAGGAGTTGAATAGAAGGAAAAAATTCAGTGGGTGATCGCTGTACATGACATGCGCCTCTCTCAGCTCTTAGAACTCTCAGTTCAGAAGAGAGTCAGTGGGAGCTCACTCTGCATTTTGTGGTGCCCTGCAATGTAATTGTTGTTGTTAGCTGTTCATTAATTAAAAAAAAACACATTGACATCCTTTTAAAGGGAGAGTTAACTAGTCAATTCTCTTCCTACTCCAACCGCCATCCAACTCACTCTTCAGATTATGCTGGCTTTGATATGCTATTTGTCTGCCCTTCTCATAACCGTTTTTGTGCTTTCTTCCACACTGCTCTGGATGCATGGGATGCCCTTCCCGAGCTGGTACTCACAGCCACTTCCCTCTCCTCATTCAACTTCTTCTTGATGACCCACTTCTAGTCTCCAGCGAGCTCACAAAGGACAAGTAAGCCAGTGTTGTGATGGTGAAAATAAGCAACCACTGGTGAGCCAGAGATGTGGTCATTTTATAAAGACCACGGCTTGTGTATTTTAATCTATATACGATTACATTTTTGTATAATTTGAACCTGGAACTAAGTACTAAATATAGTGGGCAGTGCTGCTATTCCTACTGCTATGATTGCCAGGGGTAGTGTAAACACAGATAGCAGCAGCTTCCATGCTTGTATTCCCTTTTGAATTTAAAAATATTTGCTGCCATAAATGACTCCAAGGCTTCTGATACCGTCACACTTTATCTGACTTAATACTAAAATCTAGCTATCAAATTCTTCATGTGAAAAAAACACTTTTGTTCTATTCTGTGGGAGCATTTTTGTTTGAAACCCAAAGATGCTGCAACAGCTGTTTGCAAGCTCCACAAATCCAAAATGAACCAGAGGAATCACATGAACTTCTGCTCTCTTGAACTATGATAAAAAGGTAAGACATGCATAAATGCATCTTCAGATTTACAACAGAACTAGTAACAACTTCCAGACAGCTGATCCAGTTAGTAGTAGAGCTGGGCAGGAACCAAATTTTTCTTTTTTGCATACACTACTGTGCATTTGGAGACGGAGAAAAAGCTGTTCTGAAAGAGAATGAAAGCAAAATAATTGGAAATTTCCCCCAGTTTGGGGATGATCAAAATGAAACATTCTGATAACAAACATTTTATTCCAAAATTGACATTTTAAAAATATTATATAATAAAAAAGTAACAAACATTGGTTTCGAAATGGAAATCAAAATGTTCCATTACAAAAATGTTAATGCTTTGACAATATCAAAACACTTTTTTCAGGTTTTCTTTCTAAACAAACTTTCACTGAAATTGAGAAGTTTACACTATGTTTTACTTTTGATGAATCACTTGCTTTAAACAGAAAACACATTCTTGGAAAATTCTGATCGGCTCTAGTCAGCAGGTGGTCTCAGTCTCCAGCTCCTCCTGTATGACACAAATCTTGGCAATAGGCCACCACTCACAGAAACAAAAAACCAGTCCTTCCTAATTCAGCCAGTTTGGTGACAGTGTGTGCTGAGTATGGGGAAAGGGAAAGGACTTGAAGAAATAGCTCAGCAGCAGCAGTTACTCAAAGCCCCGAGCAAGAAGAAGAGAAAGTGGTTATTGTAAATGATGCCCTTGTGAGGGGGGCAGGGTGTCAGAGTCTGGGTTCCAGTCTGAGCCCAAACATCTACACTTCAATTTTTAGCTCTGCAGCCTGAGTCACACGAGCCTGATTCAGCCAACCCATGCCAACTGTGCTGTGTCCCTTCTACTCTAGAATAGATGCACCCTTCAGTTTTATCCCCCAGTGAGAGGTTGAGAAAATGGTGCTGATCTGCAAGAGGAACCTGCTTCAAGTCACAAGGCTTCTCAAAGGTGGTGAGATATTTTCCCCCCCCCCCTTCCTTAAACTGGTTTGGACACCTGCAGTTCTTCCCTTTGGTAGTCTGTGTGCAATGAGTGACCAGAGACCCTTCTTAAACCAAGGTATTGTTTGTTTTACTAGTGGAAACAAAGCATTTAGTGACACAGAAATTTAAAACAAACAACCACATGTTGGCTTACCATCCCTTGATGGTAACCTAGCCAGGCCTAACTTCTTCAGACACTGCCAGAAGGTCCTGTGTCAACCTAGTTTCCCCAAGCAGCTCCTCACCAACCATTTCCCTGTTTGGAGAGTCTCTTTTATTCCAGCTAGGGTTCCTTTGTTCTTGTCAGTTCCCAGACTTTGGCCCATCTTGTCCAAAATAGTCTTAGCTGGAGGTTGAGCCAGATTCCTCAAAGCCAGTGGCTCTGGCACTGCGATGCTGTGGCCAAAAGGGCTAATACAATCCTGGGATGTATAAACAGGGCAATCTCACGTAGGAATAGGGAGGTTCTATTGTCACGCTGTCTGGAATGGCTCACGATGGCGACTGCCAAAAAGCAGAGCAGAAACCCCAAACTGGGGGTATGTTCTATAATTTGACTTCATTCACCCAATAATCAGTGTGAACCCCTAATGCCCTATAACAGTCTTCTTATGTAGTCATAGACAGTCCCTCTGGGCATTCCAGTCTATCTTGTCACCCAGGCAACCTGGACTTAGTGATACACCAAAAATCACAATATTCAGATTACTCCCCATCCCAAAGGACCAGTCACTTACCCCAGGTCATTTATATTCAGATCTCAAACCGAAGACAACAGCTGTAGCTAATCTAGTAATAAACTAACTCAAGATTTATTAACTTGAAAGCAACAAGAGTTGTTCAAACAGTTAAGACAGAAAACATATACCCACAAATGAGTTATATTACCGTTTTTACATTTGAGACTATAAGTTTCTATAATAAGCAGCTCTATTAAATGTCCTTATGTGTCCTGACCCATGCCAAGCAGCATGGAGATCTCTTGCTTATGTTTAGGCATCTTTGGCCCTCAGTGTCTGGACAGCATAAAGAGACCCAGTTTCTCTTTGTCAGGGATTTTTTTTGTCCCCATCACCCCCGAAACCAAGCTAATGGGATGAGTGCATGCACAGATTTTTCTTTTCTGGAGGGAGTTAGGAATGTGATTAATAAGGTCTGTGTCCTTTGATGCTACACAATGCCTCATTTAGCTTCAATGAGCCATCCTGTGTGTAGGATGAGCACTTTGCTTTAATTAATGCTTCTTTTCCTGTTTGGTGAGTTGCACAAATAGAGGTTTACAATGCAGACACGGAGTATAACTTTATACTATGGGATACAGATAATATACCAGTAAATAAGATTAATATCTAAAGCATCCTACAAGAGATCCAAAAACATTAAACTCATTCTTGTAACCCTAATATCTATTTTAACTATATTAACCCACAGATAAGCCAGACTGTTTTCCATCTGTGCATTTGTCAGTGTTCCTTAGACTCTCGGCCTTTGCCTGAGCTGGCAACTGGTCTGACCGCATCACATACATGACCTCTGTATTTGGCACTGGCACAACTGCTGTCCAGTTCTAGTGCCAACAATCCAAGAAGGATGTTGATAAGTTGGAGAGGGTTCAGAAAAGAGCCATGAGAACAAATAAAGAATTAGAAAACATGTTGTATAGTGAGAGACTCAAAGAGCTCAATCTATTTAGCTTAACAAAAAGATGGTTGAGTGACTTGATCACAGTTTATAAAGATCATATTTTTCCCTATCTAGGTAATGAGCTCTTCAACCTAGTAGACAAATATATAACAAGATCCAAAGTCTGGAAGTTAAAGCTAGACAAATTCAGACTGAAAATAATGTGCAGGTGAGGGTAATTAACCATGAACAAATTACTAAGGGTTGTGGTAGATTCACCACCACTAGCAATTTTGATTTCAAGATTGGATGTTTTTCCCCCTAAAAGAGATGCTGTAATTGAAACTGGAATCAGTGCAGGGGAGCTCTATGCCTTTTGCTATACAGGAGGTCAGACTAAATGAGCACAATGATCCTTTCTGGGTTTATAATCTATAAATCTATTTGCCCCATAACAACCTTCAAGTGTTTGCTGAGGGGTGGCTTAGTCCCATTAGCCTGTAGGGAAAAACACTTTAAAATGAAAGCAATGTAGTCATACAGTAAACATCCCAGTAACCAGGTCAACAAGCAGTAGTCATAAATTATGACAGAGCAGCTCTGTGTCCATCACACCACACATCTTCCACAGCAGCATAGTTCCTTGGCTAAGTTGCCAATGGCTTCCCATCCAGCTGCTGCCTCTGCAGTTGTTCTCAGGAGTGCGAATGTAAAAAAGGTTAATTCTGAGCCTATCACAATAACTTATCTGCAAATGGCCTTAGGTGTTAATGGGGGGGGGTGAGGAGTTTCAAGGGTGTGTGCTTGCCCCAAGGCACCACCTCAGCCTGTCCACCCCAGTAGACAGCTCAGTCCTCCTCCCAAAGCCCCATGAATAGGCTTCTGCTGGGGGCAAGGGAAATGGCACCTTCTCCTTCTGTGCCTCTCTTCCTTGAAGCTGGATCTTTGCTTGCGCTGCTTGTGAGAGCAAAGGGATCATATGTCTGTAAGGTGTTAAACCCTAACTACAAAACAGGGATTTTATTTTAACAAAATGGGGGTTCTCTGTAGCCCCTGACTTTCACTCTGACCTATAGGAAAAAGTGGCCACCTTTCAATGAATTTTAAACCATCCTTAAATGACCCAGCCTGTAGTAGCACGTCTCCTGCTATATTTAGGCTGGGCATTAATTACAAGTCTTTTCAATTTGGGCTCCCATTGAAATCAGCTGAATCACAGGTGATGGGGTATCGCTCACATTCACGTCCTTATTTCCCTTAACTTCAATGCATCAGCCCTGTGTGGGTGACTTAATGACCCCTGAGATAGCTGCAAAAGCACAAGTTTTGGAATCTGTGTCTTTCCTTCTTCACTCAATGAGATGAGTACTCCTTTCTCTGCCTTGCATTTCTCCTGCATAACTGAAATCTAAAAAAAGAGGACCTTATTTCAGGTCCTGCCAGGTAAAAAAGCCTTTTGTTAACTTTAAAATGCACTTGTTTGTAATCTTTTGTATTGAATCTGCATAGTGATATCACAGACTGTTCCACTAGATAGTGTGTGGTGGGAGGAGATGAGTTGGCAGAGTCATGGCCCTGCATCTTCCCTGCCCCTCCTCACCACTTTTGTGTGCATTTATACTCTGGGGGAGGCAGTGTTATGAGGGAGCAGTCTCTGTACTCCTATGAGTAAAAGACTGCAATTGTGCCCATCTTCCACCAGTAGGTTTTAAGGGGGTAGAGGATCTCTTTGCCTTTTGTGATTTGTGAAAAGGCTAGGTACAATTTGGTCCTTACTGGGCTTAGAAGCATGTACAATAAGCAGCAAATGTCTGTTTAACTACGGGAAGATCCACCTGCTTAATATCCGCATTTAATGCCAGCAAAATGAACCAGTGCACAAACACCCTTTGGCTACTACTTCAAAACTCCATAGGGAGGTGCTTTCCTAGTTGCCCTTTCCTGTCCGAGTAGTCCAGTGGTTTATAAGTGAATACAACACTTGTGAGCACAGGGCCTGATTCTGCCGCACTTAGGCTGACTAGTACTTTTTTCTGTAAGTCATTCCAGTGAAATGAAGGTAACTACTTGCAGAGTACAATGCTACTCACTGTGAGCAAAATGGCAGGTTTAGTCCCCCAGCTAGCTCAAATTTTTGAGCTAAAAATCTCTGCTGGTTTCAGTGGTCTCCACTGACATCACAGGGGAGCTGTACCAATTTACACCATTAGAAAGCTGACCTTTCAGTCCACACAAACATACCATTAATAACTTGGGATCACAGAGTTTTTTTTTTTTTTTTTTTAAATTGTTTCAATTCACTTTTTAGTCAATCTTTTTTTTTTTACATTTGAAAATGGACAAAATTTGCCACTTTGTTTCATCTGACAGGTAGAAGCCCCTGTAAAATAAAACTGAAACAGAAATGCTGGCAGGCACTGCTAAAATAAAAACCACCAGTTCTTCTGCAACATATTAGAACATGATCTTGTAGAAACTGTATGCAAAATGGTTTAGTAGGCAGGGTTCTATACTGGCACTCCTGAGAGCTGGGTTCTCTTTCCAGTTTGGCCACTGACCTGCTTTGTGACGCTGGGCAAATCACTTTCCCTTTCTATGCCTCTAATTGTAAGCTTTTTGGGGGAAGGGACCATCTCCTCATATGGGTCTGTGGTGTGCCTAGTTCAACAGAGTCACAATCTCTATTGAGGTAACATTAAATAATAGAAAATTAAAATAAATGATAAGAATTTTGTTCTTTCAGATCCTTTTTGCATTATTAGTACCAACTTCTGTGCTCTTATGGACGTTCTGTGCACTGTATGAGTACTGAATACTTGTTAAAATACTCAGACTCCTGGATCTGAGGACAGAGTGCTGTTCCTCATTTGTTATGGGAGCATTTTTAAGCATGACCTCAGAGGTGAGAGGCTGTCCCTTCTGATAGCTGCCATAGTTTTGACTTTGGTCCTTGTGTATATGTAATCCATACACTTCCTGGGTGTGGTGTTCTGTCCCATCTAGTGGTACAGAGAGAGAGATTTTATATACAGTAACTCCTTGCTTAATGTTGTAATTATGTTCCTGAAAAAAGCGACTTTAAGCGAAATGATGTTACGTGAATCTAACTTCCCCATAAGAATTAATGTAAAAAGGAGGGGTTAGGTTCCAGGGAATCTTTTTCACCAAACTATATATTATATAGATATGCATACAGTATACATTTTAAACAAACAATTTAATACTGTTCACAGCTATGATGATTACGAAGCTTGGTTGAGGTGATGAAGTTAGAGGGTGGAAGAGGGAGGGATATTTCCTAAGGAACGTCTTGCTGCTAAATGATGAACTAGCAGTCAGCTGAGCCTCAAGGGTTAACATATTGTTAATGTAGCCTCTCATCAAGGCAGCATGAACAGGAGTGAGGTGAGACAGCATAGCAGACAGACACATACCTTGTGTGTGGAAGAGAGAGAAAAATGCACACTGTCCCTTTTAAGTAAGCAGAGCCATTCTTAAGTGTATTGTCTTTTAAGTGGATCAGGAAGCTGCTGCCCCTGGCTCTCTGTCCGTGCTCCCTCCCTGCTCTATAGGGAGAAGGGGTAAGTGAGGTGCAGGAGGGAGGGGGACATCCTGACATTAGCCCCACTGCACCTCTTTTCCCCCTGTAAAGCAAACAGGAGCCTCTGGGATCAGCTCCAAGGCAGAGGGCAGGAGCAGCACCATGGCAGTGTGGGAAGGGATAGCTGAACTGCCAATTGGTAGCCTGCTGAGTGGCTTCAGCACAGGGAACTTAGGGGTAGCTGATACAGGGCTGCCGGTCCACCCTGGTTCCAAGCCCCCACCAGCTAGCTGCAACGGGGTGCTCTTCCTGCAAGCAGTGGGCAAAGCAGGCGGCTGCCAAATGACGTTAGAAGGGAGCATTGCACAACTTTAAACGAGCATGTTCCCTAATTGATCAGCAACGAAACAACGTTAACGGGGGTGACTTTAAGTGAGGATTTACTGTATCTATATCTATGTCTGTATAGGCTCAAGAGCCTTACCTAAGAGCCAGTTGGCTCTTGGCTCATGCCCTAAGCTCCAGAGGCCCCAGGTTTCATCTCACCTGCCAACAACCAGGGTCTGTTGGCATTAAATATGCACAAGAGAGGCAGACATGTCTTTGGCAATGCTGCCCTGCCACTGTTCTCAGACCTGATTACTGGGAACAGTTTAGTCAAGTGAGCAATTTGTCTATTGCATAAAGAAAATTATCACCTTCAAATTACAAGTCTTAAAAGGGAAGCAAATGCTGGCACTGTTTATGCCCCTTTGTGAAAATGGCAATTTAGTCCAGATGTGCAGCCATACATATTAGAGCAGAACATACAGAAGGGTTCTAATTGATAGGTACAGTATGTTCAACAGCTTTAGAACCCTTCCTGATTGTCATCATCTGTCTGCTTTTAAACCTTGTCTTAGCTGCAGCTGTTCTTTGTGATCACATTGTAGCGTCTTTTCTTTCTTTTTTTAAAAACATGTTAGAAAACCCCTATTGTGGGTAAGAAGCTCATGACAAAAAAAGCTTGTCATGAGCTTCTTACCCACAACAACCTGATGGCATAAAAGGTTGTAGAACCAACACACACGCACTCTGAGGATATGTCAGAGGGTGGGAGTATATTCTAATGATCTTATTCACAGCAGTCCCATCTAGAGACCTCATGTAAGATGCAAATGAGGAACAAGAGCTGCAGGCCTCCTGCTCAATTCCCTCATTATCTAAAGAATGAAGTTGACGTGAATGTCAGTTTTTGGCTAAATATTGAACATGAATGTTGAGCGTCTGATGCAGCCTCCAGTTGGAAATGTGAGAACAGTCCTGAGATAATGAGTAAATCCCACATCACACCCATATACCTGGCAGGTCACACTATTCCTAGAAATCTTAACAAACAAAACACACAACATTTTAACAGTAAAAGCAGGAGGAACAACAGGCCTGGCTTCTTCTGGGTTTAATTTCCTGTCTCCCTATTCACAACACCTCACCCTGTGAAGCAAGGACCTGTCCAGTGTGTCTAACATACTTTGATGACTACTAGAACTGCCACCCTGTTGTATTGATTAATTTTCTGTGGAATAAAGTAATGTCTGGAAACCTAGATAACTGCACATGAAACCTATACTGAGATGCAGGATTCCTTCCCGACCTCATGTATGGGGGATCAGTTAAATGTTAAACATGTGAGCAAGAACCGGCCAGCTAAGCATCTGACAGAGAGAATGATCAGTGCCAGCTCAGAGCCCTGACCTACCCCATCCAGGGTCTCACCTCCAGCCGTGGCCATCCCTGGTGCTTCAGAGGAAGGAGAAAAAGAACAGAAAACAGAATGCATTGAGGAAGAAAAGGCCCACAGCAGTGATTGTACTTCAGCTTTTATCCTTTAGGGGCATTCTTGTGAAAATAATTTGATACCTTGATGTATTTGATGGACCTAAAGGGTTAGGGTAGGAGTATCCGTTACAAATAGATATTTTTCAGAGTTGACAAGGAAAATCAGCAGCACCACTTCCAAACAAGAGGACATCAAGTGTGCTTGATATTGCAGCAAGTCCAGTTGACTGCAGATGCTTTTTTATTCCCGAAACAGTTAGAATGTTGTTGTGAGTGGACTGGATTGGAAATTAGTACGCGCTACAAAACTCTTGCTGTGGATATTGGTAGTTTGTGGATTATGCATTAAACACTGGCCCTACCATAGAGCCTAATAATGCAAGGCATTGAGGGGCTCCGCACCCCTAAGTCCTATTTAAATCAATGAAAGTTGACAGGTCAGCCCCTCCCAGAAGAGATTCTTCACCTTGCAGAGCTTTTCACCTTGCTGATATCTCCAGTAAAGCTGTCAACTGTTAAGATGTGGACTCACTGGCCATTAGGGAATGGACTGTGAACACCAGCTGATGCACATAAGCCATTAACAGCTATCTGAAAGACAGGAATGAATTTCACTCACTGATGAAGTGCCAAGGCTGCATTTGAACTAGTGACTTAGAAGTAGTGACTTATGGATAAGGTTTCATATCTGAGCCAAACACTCTTCCTCATATTGGTAATGCTAGCTATTTGTATGATGATTTTTCCACCACATGACAGTACTACACACAGTAGTTAATGTGACAGTTACTAAAGCTGAGACGCTATCTATCTGAACATATTTGCTAATTTCATTCTAGTGTCTGTTCTCTCAATCCAAACTTAACTTGATTTCAGATGCTGAGAATGAACTAATATCTGACTAATAATTACAGTCTCTGCAACCATCTGGTGCATAGACCATGGGGAAATTCAATTTAAATCATTTATCACTGTTTCATGTAGGCTTCTGAGCAAATGCCAATTGAATGGGCTAGGCAATGAGCCAAATTCCTAAAGGTAACAACAAAACCTGTCTTTCTGACATCTTCTAATGGATGTCTAGTAATCAGTTCAAGCTCAACAGGGCTAAAACAGCTCATAATTTCTACCCCCAAATCTTCCCTGCTACCCCCTTTGTCAGTCACTGTGGACAACACCACGATCTTGCCGTCACTCAGGCCCATAACCTGGGTGTCCTCTTAGCCCTCTCTTTAGGTCCTCACAAGCTAAGTCAATGTCTAAGTCTCACAGATTCTCTATGTGCCTCTCTAATAAATGGCCTGCCTCATCCATTAACACAGCTAAAACTTTTATCAAGACATCTCGCATCTCAGTTACTGCACCATCCTTTCCTCTTGCCTTGACAAATGCAATCTTGCCCAACTCATATCCAGTCAGAATGCTGCTGCAAAGATAATTTTCCTACTCTATCTCTTTGACTGTGTCTCCCCTCTCTGTGTATCCCTCCACTGGCTCCCTCTTCTCTGTATCAAACGTCAGTTACTTGTCTTCGTTTTCAAGCCCTTTGCAGTCTATTCCCACCCTATTTATCATCTTTCATTCAGTATTAATAAGTTGACTTCCACCTCTGATTGGCCCATACCACTAGCCTCTATCAGCTACTTGTTAAATTTTCAAACAAGCACCTTTGTGCTTTCTCCCAGGATGCTCTTTACATTTGGGAGAAGCTCCCTATAAACATCCACAGAACTATCCTCTTTCAAACTCTCCTTTCCTGAGAGGCCTACAAAAAACTTGACAATAATTTAGCTGCTGGTGGGATGAGACCACAAGCTATCTTGCTGACTAGTATTGTCTCACTGTTTTCTTGTACTCCCGTGTCTATCTGTATCCATCTAATCTAAGTATAAGATGGGAGACATTTAGGGCAAAGACTCTTTGTTCTGTTTGTACAGCACCTAGCACAATGGGGTCCTGGTCCATGACTGGGGCTCGTAGTTAAACCAGAAGGCTCTCACCTTTTGAGTGGCATTCGGGGAGAAGACGTCTTTAAGCTATGGGGAAGTCTGCGGGAAGCCAGCACTGGTTTTAGGGACTGGGCAGTGGGCTAAGTTCTCATGGGGGGGTGCCCGATAGAAGATCTGCAGACCAAAAGTATGCCCAATGGCCCTGACACAACGACAGTGCCTGGATTCTGTTCAGAATCTGGAGGCCTAAAACACATGGGATCCCATGGCTGAGTCCCCTCATGGCAATCTAGTGAGCGGCTAAGAGGGGGCACTCAACTGGACATATGACCCAGCTGACCAGAATTTTAATATGTCCTTCAGCACTTGCATCAAGCTGTTCTTTGAAAACTCCCTTTGCTCTTCCCTTGAGTGTTTTTATATCTTGTAAGTGACCCAGCTATCTAGTTAATCTGAAAATAACATGGCGTAGGCTAGCACACTCGAAATAATGTGTAACATTTCCAATTATTGACTCTCTCCTTTTGAGCCCTTCATAGTTCTTTTTGGTAAGCTTGCCCAATCCAATTAGTTTTACTACAAATGCCACGCTGGTTAGAGCTGCATTTCCCCCGGCTGAGCTCTCCATGGGTTGCTGAAGACACACCAGTCATTTTTCACAGCAGCACAGGTTAACACAAAGTATGTATCTGATTTCTACTGTTTGCTTAAATAATACTGAGACCACATTCTGTTTCTGAGCTTCTGTCTCTGAGCTTCCTGCTGAGAAGCACAGGCTGATTTTCCTTTTCTGCTCCAGAATAACACCCGCACTTCTTGGAAATGAGGCAATTTCACAGATCTTCAGTCCACCGAGTACAGGTATATAATATCAGGTGATAGACAAAATAGTACCACTTTTGATGGAAAGAAACACATATTAGGAAAGTCTGCAGCCATACTACCTTGGATTTGACTAGTCAGATACCCTAATGCAAAAAACACTGAGCCTGTAAATCTTTTGCATGGGAAATGACTCAGGAAAAATCTAGGGAGTAGTGGCACCTTTTATGGTGATTTGGGGAGAAATTAGAGTGTGGAAAAATACACACTGAGAGCTAATATTGGACTAACAATTAAAAACAAGTAAGAGGAACAGTCAGACACTCAATCTGTCAGTCTACCATCGACCCTGAACAAAATAATGGAGTGCTGATATGGAATTTGATTAATAATAAATTAAAGAAGGGTAATATAATTAATGCAAATCAACACTGGTTAATGGAAAATAGATCCTATTAAAATAACTTGATATTTTTATTTTGAGATTACAAAGTTGGGTTGATAAAGGCACTATGTAATAGAGTTCTATAAGGCATTTGACTTGTTACCACGTGGCATTTTGATTAAAAAAACTAGAATGATACAAAATTAACATGGCACACATTAAATGGATTAAAAGATGGCTAAATGATAGGTCTCAAAATGTAATAGTAAATGGGGAATCGTCATTGAACACCTGAGTTTTTACTGTGGTCCCGCAGGGATTGGGCCTCTGCTATTTAACATTTGTGTCAATAGCCTGGAAGAAAACAAAATAATCCCTGATAAAGTTGCAAATGACATAAAAATTAGGGGAATGGTAAATAATCAAGAGAATAGGCCTGTAATGGGGTGCGACTCACCACTCTGGTGCCTTTTCAGCCTGTCTTGGGAGTTGAGTGTACCCCCTTCAAGTGGTTTATTGCTGCCATGACTTGCGCTCTTGGACCCACGTCTCTCCAAGGTCCTCTTCAGTAACACAGCTTTCCGTCCAAGCCACACACTGTGCTCCCCACTTCCTGGGGACATGCAGTCTGCTGTTCAGCCACTTCCTGCCACTAGCAAACTGCAGTCCATGGTCTAGCCCCTTTCCGTGTGGCTCCAGCACCCTCTTTACCCTTGTATCAGGGCCTCAGTCTGCAACCCCCAGGCAGCCAGCCAGGAGCTGTCTCTGGCTCCCTTGGCCCCTGGTTGCAGGGGAGGTTTTAAAGGTCACTAGGTCCATAGATTTCCAAGTCCAATCCAAAAGTCAGGCTTTATAGCCGGGGCACTGACAAGGAAACAATTAGGGCCATGGGGAGGTTTGATTTCCCACACATTCCGGTGGATGACCAGTCCCACAAGCAACTTCCTCACGGATCTGGGAGGATTCGGTATGTGGGAGCCCACACTCCTTTCACTGGCCCATAGGCCTGGAAGGAGCACTACGAGCACCAGCATCTCCAATCATGGAATTTACAAGTACATCTCCATGGCCACAAACCAGATGGTACGCCTGAAGCATCCATAAGGGCGGTGGGCCAAGCCTGGTGTTTAAGATCCTTTCGAATGGCCATTAGCTGGTCGCTCAGAAAATCCCGCACCTCAGAACAAGCCAGATTTCACCGCAATGCCTTCCCTGCTTCAGCGATGGTTAAGAGCATTTTCTTAATAAATCATGGGCCAGAGAACTAAGAGTGGAGATAACATATAATTCGTCCACTCCAGCCCAAATACTGCTTATCTGTGCCCCGGAAATAAGTCTATGGCCTGGGCCAATTGGCCCAATTTTCATCATTCTGTTGTTTTTTTATAAATATTTTAAACAGAAGGAACACTATTTTCCCATCCCATAAGGAACCAGCTAAGACCCTCCTTTGGTGGGAGGATGCACCCCAAGTCTGTACCAACCCAAGGGCAGCCCCTCGGGAGCAATTGGGGCAGGTAGCAGTGATCTGGAAGTGGGATAAAGGCAGGGAGAACTTTACAGTTCCCAGGGTAGCATTTAATTAAATTTATCCCGCCTGGGATTAAGCATGGTCCATCTGAACCAAGGGGTTCGTTATATGGGAGGGAAAATACTATAACAAGGTACAGGCTATGATGTTGGTTACTGGAATAGCCTCTAAGCTGAAAAATATTCCCGTGGTCAAACAAGTCCAGTGAATATAAGTTTGGTTATTTACTAGTGAGACTACTGATTGGCTAAGATAAAAAAAAACTTACTTTTCCGTCCCCACCCCAAGTTCATTAAGGAGGAGAGGTTAAAGAACATTAAAAGTTTCATTTTCAGGTAGTTTTGGCTAGCCTCCGCAAGCTATTCTTCGAGATTTTGTAGTCTTAATTCACTTAGCTGTCCA
>NC_133771.1:104271721-104324798 GCF_003597395.2 Chelonoidis abingdonii
TATTCACACACGGATTCAATAGACTTTACTACGACCGCTCAACCTATCCCCCCACCTGAAGAAGGGGAATGGGATTTACGCTCTGGAAAATGCTTATGCCGCAAATCAATCTGTTAGGCTTTGAAATGGTGCTACGAGACTTCTCTCGGGAATTCTTTGTTTTGGTGTAGCTGTGTTATAGAACTTCTTGTTACCCTCAAGTGCTCGTTACGCTCAAGACCTTGCCAGATCTCCTCAAATCTGTGCTTTCTCTCCAAGCAGTAGCTCTTCACCTTACGGAAGAATAGATCAATTACAACTGGTACTATATAAATTCTTTTTAGCCCTAAATCTTATCACACTGGTAAGACGAATTCTCGAGCTCTCTCCACAAATATTTGGCTAATCCCTGTTCTATTGGATCAAGACCAAACTAATACACAGTGAGGGTTTTTGGGATTGCATTAAATGTTAAAGGCATCAAAAAGGGAGGGAATGATAGGAAAATAACCCCCCGTCTATATCTTTTGCCTTGGCTCCTTTGAGCAAAAATAATTTAGAGGCTTCACTTAGCTGTTTTACCTGTATAAAGGGCATGGCCAAGGCAGAAAGATGTAGTTCAGAGGCCCAAAAAGAGGAACTAGATAATTGGTTTAAAGGGGAACCAGGAGATCTTTTAATTACAACAGCTGAGTCCTGCCTGTCGGACACAGAAAAAGTGCTAAAACGGTTCAAACGCAGACGTTTGACTGGGCAAAGACTAATACACAGGGAATAGGAATGTGTGGGGAGTTGCTTGCTAAATAGCAATATGTATGCCATAGGGTAAATATTAGTTATGTTTTGCAGCATTAGCAATTTGTATTCCAAATAAGGCTGTATCTATGTGTGACGTTTTGCGGTTTTAACATTTATAAGCTCAATAACATTTGTAACAGGCAGGTCAGCTTAACCCTTGCTAGGGCATACGCTGGCCTCCGCTTGTGCACAAGTGTACATGCAATAAAGGCACCTCAGGCTGTCTGATCAAATCAAAGAGGTGGTCTTCTTTTCCCCGACAGGCTGAAATATTAAGATAGACAAATTCAGACTGGAAATTAGGTATATGTTTTCAACAGAGTAATTAACCATTATAATAATTTACCAACAGTGGATTTGCCATCACTGGCAATTTTAAAATCAAGATTGGACGTTTTTTCTAAAAGATCTGCTCTAGGAATTATTTTCGGGAAGTTCTCTGGCCTCTGTTAAACAGGAGGTCTGACTAGTTGATCACAATGTTCCCGTCTGGCCTTGGAATCTATGAAAATATAAGCAGAATGCAAGAACAATCTGAGAGCTTTGTTAATCATTGCAATACCTAAGAATGACAGCTGAGTAGGTGACAGTTTCTGTCATCTGAGTTAGCACTGGAACTTGTGCCCCAATATCTTATGAGGAGGTATTCTGCTGCTTGTTGGATGAGACCCACAGTCCTGACGACCTGTTATAATTTTACAAAACCCTGGTATTGATTGCTTATAGCCACTCCTCCTTTCAGTACTACCACACACCAATTTATAAATGCTGGGGATGAAAATACCCATTTTCCTCTCCTAAGAAACAGAGTGATGTTGCTTATCTAGGGCTTAGAGAATTATTCCTAAATAATGGAAAAATATCCAAGGCAAACTGTTCAGGTCAGAGTTTGATTTGATTGTCAAGGGGCAAGAAGAAAATGGGGAACATAAGAGTACAGCGCACAAATTAGGGGGAGGAAGGAGTCCAATCGTCTGTGGAGATTAGAGAGAAGACTTGAGATCAGGGAATGTTGTTAAAGAGACACTAGATTTAAATTCAAATTCAAGGACTTTTGGGGGTGGGGGAGCAGGGAGGAGTATTTTCCTTAACTTTCTATTGAAATAAATGATTCTATGACATTTAAATATTCTGTCCTTTGCGTGAAAGCCCTCTGTGGACCAGAGGGAAGGTGACTGGTGGCTGAATGAATGAGATTATAGGCAAAAAGGGAGCAAATGGGAGGGGGGGCACATTTCTTCCTCTTCCTGTTGCGAGACTCTTCTCAGAGGCCCCCTAAAAAGGTGAAAAATCTGATAGCTTGCACTTTAGAGCTCCTGGCAAGCTGAAAAGTGGGATGTTCCAGGACTGTCTATCTTAGAGTATGTCTGCACTACGGCATTATTCTGATTTTACAGAAACTGGTTTTTTAAAACAGATTGTATAAAGTCGAGTGCATGCAGCCACACTAAGCACATTAATTCGGCGGTGTGCGTCCATGTACCGACGCTAGTGTCGATTTCTAGAGCGTTGCACTGTGGGTAGATATCCCATAGTTCCTGCAGTCTCCCCCACCCCTTGGAATTCTGGGTAGAGATCCCAGTGCCTATGGAGCAAAAAAATTGTCGTGAGTGGTTCTAGTAACAGCTCACAGCCCTCCTCTGTGAAAGCAGCCAGAAACTGTTTCGCGCCTTTTTTCCTGGGTTGAACTGTGCAAACGCCACATAGCACGGCAAGCATGGACCTTGCTGCAGATCACGACTACAATCATGGACATTGTAAACACCTCGCACATTTATCGGTGCAGTCTACGCTTGAACCAGGAACCCTGCAAAACTAGGATGAGGAGAGAGCGGCTGACGGGGACAGCGCTGGGTGACGAGAGTGCATGAGGACATGGACACAGAATTCTCTCAAACCGCGGGCCCCTGTGCTTTGGAAAATCCTGAATGATAATGGGGCAGGTTGTAGCCATTGAACACTGATTTTGGGGCCTGGAAACAAGCACAGACTGTGGTACCGGCATAGCTTTGCAGGTTTTGTGACTATTCCCTGTTTTCTTGCGAAACTCGCATGCATTAAGGGCACTTTCATGGCACTTTGTGACTTGCTTTCCCCTGCTCTGAAATTGCATAATACCAAGATGAAGAGCAGCCCTCACACCTGAGAAGCGGTGTGGCAATAGTCCTCTGGAAGCTTGCACAACGCCAGACAGGCTACGTCAGTCGGCAATCAATTTGGAGTGGGAAAATCTTACTGTAGGGCTGCTGGTGATGCAAGTAGCCAAAGCAATCATAGCTGCTGCTATGAAAGGTAGTGACTCTGGGAATGAGCAGGTCATAGTGGATGGCTTTGCTGCAATGGATTCCCTAACTGTGGTGGGCAATAGATGGAACCCATATCCCTATCTTGGCACCAGGCACCCAGTACATAAACCGCAAGAGGTACCTTTCAATGGTGCTGCAGAGCACTGGTGGATCACAGGAACATCCAAGTAGATGACCGGGGAAGGTTCAATGACACTCAGTCTCAGGAAACACTACTCGTTTAAACAGCTGCAGCAAGGGACTTACTTCCCAGACCAAAAAATAACACTCGGGGATGTTTGAAATGCCTGTAGTTATCCTGGGGATCCCAGCCTACCCCTTGATGCCATGGCTCATTGAAGCCATACACAGGCAGCCTGGACAAGTGGTCAGGAGCTGTTCCAACTACAGCTCCGTTTGCATCTTTGGTTTTCTGGTAGGCTTGTCTGAGCTCTTTAACTTTCACATGGCACTGTACTGAGTCCCTGGTGTGGCCTCTCTGCATCATGACCTTGGAAATTTTTTCAAATGTTTTTTTCATTTCGTCTTTTGGAAGAGAGTTCTGTTAGCACAGAATCCTCTCCCCACACAGCGATCAGATCCAGTACCTCTCGTGCGTTCCATGCTGGAGCTCTTTTTCGATTCTCAGGAGACTGCATTGTCACTTGTGCTGGTGAGCTCTCCATGCTGGGCAAACAGGAAATGAAATTCAAAAGTTCGCGGGGCTTTTCCTGTCTACCTGGCCAGTGCATCCGAGTTCAGATGGCTTTCCAGAGCGGTCACAATGGTGTACTGTGGGATACCGCTCGGAAGCCAATGCCATCGATTTGCGGCCACATTAACCCTAATCCGACATGGCACTACCGATTTCAGCACTACTCCTCTCGTCGGGGAGGGGTACAAAAACCGGTTTAAAGAGCCCTTTATATTGATATAAAGGGCCTCGTTGTGTGGACCGGTGCAGGGTTAAATCAGTTTAATGCTGCTAAATTCAGTTTAAACGTGTAGTGTAGATCAGGCCTTAGATTCCACGGTGATACCTGCTAAATAAAAACCTAAGTGCTGCCACCTTCCTGGCTGTCTGCAGCTGCAGTAACTGTGAGTGCCTGCGCCAGTTACCTCAGCACAAAAGACTATCTGGAGTTGTATGAGGGCAGCAGTGCCTGCAACTTCTAAAAGAAAACTGGAGACGTGAGGTCCCCAGGCCAGACTAGCCCTGCTCCCATGTCCAATTACCAGGCTTCACCAACCACACACGGCACCATTTTCACTGAGCGACTGCTGTTCAAATAAATAAAGTTTAGAGTTATTCCCTGGTTTAATGTAATTAGAATAATATAGATGTTCTGCATAAGATGTAACACTAATTAAAAGATGTCAAATGAAATTCTCAGATCTTACAGCTAAATATTTGTTACAAATTTGTCTACCCATTTGGGAGTGTCTCTCCTCAACCAGAAATTGCTCCTTGTTTGATCAGGGAGGAGAGTAAGTGGGAGTATGAGAATGCTGATCTCTCGGCAACCAGAAACTGGCATATGAACCAATTATAAAGCCAGGATATAAATCTACCCTACACTGGCCTGCTGCACACTAAGTTGTCCTGTTCACCCTGCTACTGCACACTCAAAGTTTCATAGTGTACATTGACATAAGTTCATGCTAGCAGGATTGACATGGCAAATTAGGGAGACCTAACGCATTTCCCTCCCTCTGAGATCTTCTTTACAGGATGAGTCCAAAGTCCACTGAAGTTTGTGGAAATCTTTCCATTGACTTCAGTGGGATTTGGATCAGTTTTATAGTTGCTGAAGGCTAAGTAGTTTATCACAGTGAAGCATGTCTGAGCCTCTGAATGAAAAATTGTTTTCATAAAATCTTTACCAAATTAAGCTGTTGTGTGTGTATATACTGCATTTTATCTTGCACCTAACATCCACATCTTCAGTCGCCATATCAATATAGTCCTATGACCCATCATAGATGCTTATAAAAATTATGGTAACATTTTATCATTATGTTTGATCAGAATTAAGGGGACAGACAAGATTTCTGTTTTCAGAACTGAAATGCAGAGACATTATGCTGCTAGAGCTCATGTCTATCAGGGGCCTGCAACATTTTCACTATAATCAGTTTGAACTACTTTCCTATTTTGAGGAAATAGCCAGTTTTCTGTTTTCCATTTTTCTCTCTCTCTCTCTCTCTCTTATTGCTGTCGTTTCTGCAGGCCAAGACATTTCAAATATATATATATATGAAAAGGATCTAATGATAACATGTTGGAAAATATCAATGACTGTAAAGGAGAAATATGCAATTAAATGATTAAAGGATTATTTAAAATATGTTCTAAACCCTAATTATACACATTTCAAAGAATACAAATCATTGCCTTCTCTGTTCCGTTATATATTATGATGTTTTGTGGTTTCTTAATATAGTACAATTTAGGGAGCTTTCTTTCAATTTTTTATAAAAAGATCTTCTATCCCTGACACTGTCCTTGAACGCTTTCTAAAAACACACTCTATAAAGATGAGAACATCTCTTCTAGCAATTTATACCAAGCCACATAATTTTAAAAAGGAAAACTAAATATAGTCTACTAACTCGATACTACTGTGATGTGCAATATATTTTAAATTAACTTTTTAAAAAATTGAACAACTCTAGCCAATTAAATTGAAGCATGTAAAAAATAGTGAATTGTTGATTTGTATATTTTTCCTCCAATATTTACTGGGTTTTTGTAATTATTACTAGCCACATTTTCTGTTGGTTTTATGTGCAAAAATGTACATTAAATGTTATGCTCAAGTGGATATGGTTAGACATCTAAATACCCATTTGTAAGTGTAGTTATGAACGAGTGGCCTTTATCTACTGAAAAGATGGCTGTAAAAATACACAACATGACATTGGTTGCAGCCAACCACCAGTCTCTTGGAAAGTTCAGTTTTTCTCTTTGTAACTGGCTGTTGAGTTCAGACAAGAAAAACTGGTAGGACAATCTCAGGAGTGATTTGACACTGTGAGTTGGGGCATCACAGCAACAGCCTTGAATAAATCACATTTTTTAAATCCTAGCTTGGAAGCAATTGTGAGCGGCAATTGCCTTATGTTAATCTGTGTGAATAATTACCAGTGATGCTTAAGAAATGGGTCACTTCAAAGTCCACATGAGTACCTGTTGTTCACTGAAGGACTCCCTGCTGTCACAAGAAGGCCTGAAATTGTATAAAGATATTTTGGTCCCAATTCTTATCATCTCAGACCTGCTTGAGGTTTCATGCAGAGGAAGCCTAAGTCGTAAGGACTGAGATCCCGGTTCTGACTGGGCCACCCTGAATATAAACATTGGACTATAACCTATGAACTGTTTCTGAAAGAACTCTTTGCAACTACAAAGCTCATCATCTCTGCTATGAATCTGGACCTCAAGAATTGAACTCTTTTAATGATCTTTTAACCAATTTTTTCTCTATTCTTTTTAAAATAAATTTTAGTTTAGTTAAAAAGAATTGGCTGTAAGTGTGTATTTGGGTAAGATCTGGAATATTCATTAACCCGGGAGGTAACGTGTCAGAGCCTTTGGGATTGGTAGAACTTTTTTATATGATGAAGATTTTCAGTAATCCTCATCATTTTTGACTTGGGTGTCTAGGTGGAGGGAAATGACAACTACCAAACTGTGATGGATACAAAATAGTGACCTGCAGCTGAAAGACTCTGTACATGCCATTGCTGGAGCCATCCAGTCTCCATGACTCCTGACTTCTTAACCTGTGTCCCAAACCCACCTCTGACATTGATCTACCTTTCTATTCTTGTTTATGTCACCTCGCCTCTGTGTACTTCTTTCCCCTTCTTAAAACAGGGTTGCGATAATTTTAAGTTTACACATTTCTTTGAAGACAAAATGTGCAATATGGGTATTATTACAGTAAAGACAAATGCCACAAATTTGGCTGTTGGTGTCTTGACTGCTGCTGAATGTAAACCAGACAATTCCCAGCTAATCAATTCATTGATATAGCTGCTTGATGACATTATTTATACAGTGTATGCTTTGTTCTGGGATGAAAACAAGGCGATTTCCCACCTAGATTCTTTCAGGCCCCATTTGTGCCAATTATTTTGATTTCATGCTTCTCTTTGCCAAAAGCTAAACACAGCTCTCATTGAAAGGAGTTGCGTCACAGAGAACAATATGCTGTAAAATAACCTGCCCATCAAAGTTTAAAAACAAGTTGACCTTGTTCAAGGAAAGGCACAGAAATGCCATGTAAAGAATAAGCTGATACTCTTTGTAAATTTATTTAAACCAAATATTCAGTGTGCGCTCAGTTATGTGTATCTCTGCATATATTCATTCTTAAGGCTCTGGCTGAACCACAGGTATTTAACACCTTTGAACTTGGCCACTTCCTAAGAACTAAGAGGGATCTACTAGGAAGCACCTTGCTAAGATTTCTGGCTGGTAAATGTCTGGCTGATTCAGGGTTAGCGATGTGAAGAAGTTTGGCTCAAAAAAAGGTTGAGAGGTGGCAAGCTGGGTTTTGGTTTGGCCTATTCCTGATATGTGGTCCATCTGTGAAGTGTGGATTTGGAAGTTCAGAGGTATTTGTATCTGGGGTTTTAGTTTTAACCCATCTCTAGTCAGACTCATCTCCAGTCTGCCATCAGAGTCCCAGCTGGGGCATCCTTCTCTCCCCTTTGCTTACCTTCCTGCTGTAACTCACTTCCCATGCTGCCAGTTCACAACTGCTTCCTTCAATTATGAGCAAACATAGCAGAGATAACATGTAGGGAAGTCAAGTAAAGACTATAATGGAACTGGCACAAAGGTCAAAGTGCTTCTGTGCAGCCGCACAGTGCCCTGAGATTGCCACACTAGGAAGACTAGAATCTTCTACTACTCAGTGGAGGGGACTATGGGAAAAACTAGAAAGTGGGAGAAGCTTCATTTGGGAGAAGGAAGGAGTAGGAGTTAGGGATAAAGATGGCAATTGGTTTTACAACTCCGGCAGTTCAGATAAGGACGTTCGGATAAGTATACATGTCCTGATGGTTCTGTGAGGGCCTGATTCTAATCTTAACTGAGAGAAGATTTACATAGTGTAACTGATTTCAGTGGAGTAACAACTGATTTACACCAGTGTGAGGGAAAATCTGTGCAGTGGGGCTTCAGAATTATACTTACTTAATATAAAAAACAAAACAACCTCAAGCAAATAAGCAATGCTTAAAATGATCTGTATTCTGGAATTAAATAATCTAGTATACAGATTTACATAGAATAAATTATCGGGTGAGGAAGTTGGTCATGTACCATTTCTTATACAGTTAAGGCTTTTCAGAAATGTTTAAGAGAAGAAAAATATAGAAAAACTTATGGTTCACCAGAGGGGTGATAACTATTGGTAGTTACAGATAATTAGTACTGTAATTGTATGTCAATATTTGTGTCAAGAGACAGATTAAAAGGTCTTTTCTCTCTTTGTGGTTGAAGCTTTAAATCGGAGTAAAAGTCACATTCACAGTGAAGAATTTCACTGAATGTCCTGTCTACAGTGTGGTACAACAAGATTGCAAAACTTCCTCCCAGTGCCAGCATCCATCCCTTAGTTCAGGTGTGACCACTTTTAGGAGCGAGTACAGCTCAATTGCCATATCCACCCATACCTTGGCTTGTTTTACTGACACTGAAGGGGCCAGTTGTGATGGTAGTTTTGCACTCAAGGCTCTGGACTTCATGCATTCCTGCTGGGCTTTCAGCAACAACCAGTCTAGGAGGAAGTTGGGGAGCTACAGCTGTATTGCTATAGAGTGGTTCTGTGGTTTAAGACCACACTTCAACAGCTGGAGATATGGGTTCTAGTCCCACCAATACAACAAACTTCCTGTATGACCATGGTTGTCATGTAAACTTTTTGTGCCTTGGGTTACTCTGACTTTAAGCAGAAGGGACCATCATCTATAAAATGGAAGCTGATAATACTTCCCTTCCTTCTGGGTGTCCTCAGGATTAGTTGTTCTGATGTGCTCATATACTAGAATAATGAGGGCTATAGATAAATAAAATTAAATAGCTAATACCCTAAATCATCCAGTCATTCAAGCATATAATGCACAAAGACTTCTTATCTGGTCACTCCAAACAGGATGTGGATCATGTTAAAGTCATGTTTCCCTACCAGAATCATACAGTAGAAGCTTTGTATTCATTCCATCTTTGGGTGAAAAAAAAAAAACATCTGTTTTTGCTATTCTGGCACCTTCTTGTGACCTGTTACATTACCACAAGAACTTCAAAGTACAGCAGATTCTGTATTTTTTCAAGAACCTTTTTTCCTTTCAGACTCACCCTCACAGCTTTACTATGTGAAAAATAAGACATAGTGTAATAAAAGCAAATTGGAGCATTTTGCTGGAAGGTGGAAATGTAAGAATGACATTGTATACAAAGTGGTAGCCACTTTAGTCTGTATCGGCAAAAACAACGAGGAGTTCTTGTGGCACCTTAGAAACTTATTTATGCCCAAATAAATTTGTTAGTCTCTTAGGTGCCACAGGATTCTTTGCTTTTTTTATTGTATACAAAGTGTATCAAATAAACAGATGTGAAGAGCAGTAAAAAAAATAGTACTAAAGTCTTCTGCTCTGATAAATGTACACAGCTGATGCATTATGTATGGAATACTGCTAGGGGGACCAGAATGGGCAAAACAAATACATTACGAACTCCCTGCTTAGTGATGTAGTGCATTGTGTGTTATTTAATGATAGAAGAATGTCTAACTCTAAGGATATGAATGGGATTCCAAGGCCAGAAGGGACCACTGTGATCATTTCTAGCCTGCCCTCTTCTACAACACAGGCCACAGAACTGCCTCAAAATAATTCCTAGAGCAGATCTCTCAGAAAAACATCCAATCCTGATTTAAAAATTGCCAGCGATGGAGAAGCCACCACAATCCTTGGTTAATTTTTCCAATGGTTAATTACCCTCACTATTAAAAACTGATACCTTATTTTCAGTCTGAATTTGTCTAGCTTCAACTTTCAAGATGTTGATATTGTAATACTGGCCAGCCTTGAATTTCAGCAGCAACTGGGAAGTATTTTACCAGAAACTGATTGGTGCTGGGCATAACAGTCTGAGAGAGGGGAATGATGAGTAGACAACTCTGCATTTGCTACCACTTGTGTTTGAGTTTAGCACATGCCTCCACTGTTCATAATGGGGTATTTTAGACCATATTTCATAAGTTGTGTTTAATTCACCTGAATCCTCACCTCTTGAGCCTCCCTGTTCATCTCCAAATATCAGCCACCCTCAGATGGATCTATGGATTCAAGTTATGGTGGGCCTGGACCCCTACCAGCCAGGACTCGGGGCTTGTCTACACAAACACTTAGCAGCAAGCTTGGGTGTGAATATACTCCACACTAGCCTGCCACAGACTAACTGTCTGTGTGGACCCTGCTGATGTGCTTTAACAGTTTGTTAATTTGCTTTGATTTAGTCTCATCTCAGAGACTAAAGTTGACCTCAGTTTACCACAAACTAAATATTCATGTAGCTCTAAAATCAATGAGTTCTGTGATTAATCTAACACTGCTTGAATAGCTCTTTAGGATCCCTCCAAATCCTGAGGTCTCCCAGGAGATTTCAACATAGCCATGCCGGACTGGTTGACAATTTTGGTTGGACATATTCCTGGAAGTTTAATTGCATAACAATCTTTTTAATTCCTGGAGACTCTAGAACAATCCTGGAGGGTTGGCAACCCTTCTACTAGCACTCAATGTATTTTTCTTTTCTAGCCTTCAGCTACTAGAGGCAAAGTGACAAAACATCTAGGTGGATCTGACTTTTCTTTGTGATGGGCTGGCTACTGCAAGTCCACTTGCAAAGATCTTTCTTCTGTTGTCTTTTTCAGGAGTTTTTAATAGATTTTTGCAGCCTCTTGACAGCACCAGTCCTTGGGTGAACAATAGGCTTTTGAAGTAACCTTCTATTTCCATGTAATTAGCTGCATGGATTAACGTATGGCAATTACCTATCTTGCACCATTTTACAGACTTCAAAGAGAAATTAAGACAGTGATATCAGTACATTTAAATGTTAAGATCTTCTTTTGATCTCTGAATTCACAGAATACAGCATAGACAACTGTTTAATTACACTGTCAACCTCTAACAATATACATCACTACCTCGATATAACGCCACCCGATATAACATGAATTCAGATATAATGCAGTAAAGCAGCACTCCGGGGGGGCAGAGCTGCGCACTCCGGTGGATCAAAGCAGGTTCAATATAATGCAGTTTCACCTATAACGCGGTAAGATTTTTTTGGCTCCCAAGGACAGTGTTATGTCAAGGTAGACGTGTATATGTAAACACACAAGACACAATAGTCTCTAGAGGTTGAATCATGGTCAATTAGCCTGCAAGCTGCTTAACTCTTTTTGGCCCCATGTCACACTTACCTTTTTATGTCATAATTAAAGCACTGGAAATCCTACCACCATACTGCAGTGCCAGAGTGGAATGGTCCAGAAAAACAGAGAAGTTCTCACCTGAGCTTGTTCTTATCTGAAAAATAATGGGCCTGCCTAATAAATCCATATGGCTTGAACAACAAACCAGCTGAAGTAAGTTAAGGTTTGATGATCATAAGCCCTTGGAAAAAGAAGACATTATGTTGAGGATAAAAATGTATTTGCATTATCTTTTTGTCAAAACCTTAACCGTAGTAAAATATAATTGATCCTAATATCTTCATCTATGATTGCCTTGGTCTTCACAGACAAGGTCAGGTCCCAGACTGCTGAACTGGGCAACACAGTAGGAAGGAGGTAAGCAGCCCTCAGTGGTGGAAGAACAAGTTAAGGACTATTTAGAAAAGCTGGACATGCACAAGTCTATGGGTCCAGATCTAATGCATCTGAGGGTGCTGACAGAGTTGGCTGATGTGACTGCAGACCCATTAGCCATTATCTATGAAAACTCGTGGTGATCGGGGGAGGTCCTGGATGATTGGGAAAAGGCAAATATAGTGCCTATATTTAAAAAAGGGAAGAAAGACAACCCGAGGAACTACAGACCGGTCAGCCTCACTTCAGTCCTCAGCAAAATCATGAAGCAGGTCCTCAAGGAATCCATTTTGAAGCACTTGGAGGAGAGGAAGGTGATCAGGAACAGTCAGCATGGATTCACCAAGGGTAAGTCATGCCTGACCAACCTGATTGCCTTCTATGATGAGATAACTGGCTCTGTGGATATGGGTAAAGCGGTGGATGTGATATATCTTGACTTTAGCAAAGCTTTTGATACGGTCTCCCACAGTATTCTTGCTAGCAAGTTAAAAAATTATGGATTGGATGAATGGATTATAAGGTGGATAGAAAGCTGGCTAGATTGTCGGGCTTAATGGGTAGTGATCAACGGTGGTATCAAGCTGAGTGCCCCAGGGGTCGGTCCTGGGGCCGGTTTTGTTCAACATCTTTATAAATGATCTGGGTTACGGGATTAATTGCACCCTCAGCAAGTTCGCAGATGATACTAAGCTAGGAGGAGAGATACATATGCTGGAGGATAGGGATAGGGTCCAGAGTGACCTAGACAAATTGGAGGATTGGGCCATAAGAAAGCTGATGAGGTTCAACAAGGACAAGTGCAGAGTCCTGCATTTAGGAAGGATGAATCCCATGTACCACTACAGGCTGGGGACTGACTGGCTAAGCAGCAGTTTTTCAGAAAAGGACCTGGGGATTACAGTGGATGAGAAGCTGGATATGAGTCAGAAGTGTGCCCTTGTTGCCAATAAGGCCAGTGGCATATTGGGCTTGTCATAAACAGATAGCTAAGGGTTAATGTTTCTTTCACCTGTAAAGGGTTAACAAAGAGAACCAAACACCTGACCAGAGGACCAATCAGGAAACCGGATTTTTCAAAGCTCAGGGAGGGAATTTTTGGTCGTGTGCCCGTCCCTTTTGTCTTGTTTTATTGTGTCTCTTGTTGCTCTCTCGGCCTCTAAGAGTTGATCTCTCTATCTGCAGACTTCTAATCTTTGTTTCCGTTGTAGTACAGGTTAGACAATTAGGTTTATATGTTTTTGTATTTGCATGTGGTGTAGTTTGCTGGATTCTAAATTGTATTTCTTTTTGGATAGGCTGTTTATTCATTTTCTTTTAAGCCATTAACCCTGTATATTTTCACCTTGATACGAGACCTTTTTATGTCTTTTTCTCTCTTTTTATATAAGCTGTCTTTTAAAGACCTGTTTGTTGTTTTTCTTGTGGTTAGGCTAAGAACGAGAGGGGGGGAATCTCTTTGTGTTAGAGTTACTAAGCTTGATTTATATAGCCTCTGGTTAGGGGAGAAACACTTTGATCTCTTGGTTTGTCTGGGGTCAGGGATTGATAGCAGGGTTATCTCCTAGTGTACCCAGGGCGAGAAGATCTGGGAGGAGGTAAAGAGGGGGAAGGGAAGTGGGTTATTTCCCTTTGTTGTGAGACTCAGGGCATCTGAGTCTTGGGGTCCCCAGGGAAGGTTTTGGGGAGACCAGAGTGAGTCAGACACTGGAATTTCTGGCTGGTGGCAGCGCTATCAGATCCAAGCTGGTAATTAAGCTTGGAGGGTTCATGCAGGCATCCACAATTTGGACGCTAAGGTTCAGAATTGGGACTTATGCTTTATGACAGGGCTGTATTAGTGGGAGCATTGTCAGCAGATTGAATTAAGTGATTATCCCCTCTATTAGTCACTGGTGAAGCCACATCTGGAGTATTGCATCCAGTTTTGGTTCCCCCGCTACAGAAGGGATGTGGAAAAATTGGAGGGAGTCCAATGGAGGGCAATGACAATGATTGTGGGCTGGGGCACATGACTTATGAGGCGAGGCTGAGAGAACTGGGGTTATTTTGTCTACAGAAGAGAAGAGTGAGGGAGGATTTGATAGCAGTCTTCGACTACATGAAGGGGTTCCAAAGAGGATGGAGCTCAGCTGTTCTTAATGGTGGCAGATGACAGAACAAGAAGCAATGGTCTCCAGTTGCAGTGGGGAGGTCTCGGTTGGATATTAGGAAATGCTATTTCACTAGGAGGGTGGTAAAGCACTGGAATGTGTTACCTAGGGAGGTGGTGGAATCTCCATCCTTAGAGGTTTTTTAAGGCCTGGCTTGACAAAGCTCTGGCTGGGATTATTTAGTTGATGTTGGTCCTGCTTTGAGCATGGATTGGACTGGACAACCTCCTGAGGTCTCTTCCGACTCTAATATTCTATGATTCCATAAGCCTCTTCCTTTTACTCTACTCTACCACCACCACGTTTTTTGTTCCATTGCTTTGTTAAAACCAAAGCAAAAGTTTGGTGTAGCACTGTCATATCAAAAGTTGTCATGCCAAAAACACTGGGAAAGATGAAACTTTAAAAAGCCTACGTGTCAGATCCAGCCAGGAGACATCATCTTTGGAATACAACCCCGCCCACCCCCCCACAAATAATGAATCACCATCGTCTGGTAAGAGAGTTTATATGAGATTAGGTGACTGGTGTTGCACCTGTAATATACACAAGATGAGTCACGTATTTTGAAACAGAGAAAACATGTAGATTTATTTACTGTAAATGCTCTGACCTACGTTGGACCAATGATTTTGAATGAAACAAAATCCAGCTCACTTGGAAGTTATTAATAATAGTGCCTTATAGAAGCATTATAATTATGGTTGGGTGTGTATTTTCATTACATGTCCCAGTTTTTATAACTTCCTGGTGAGAGAAAAAAAGATCTTCTCAGCTGACATACATTTCTCAAGTTTCTTAGCCAAAAGATGAAAGACAGAGACTGGCTTAGTCATTTTATAGTCATCTCAGCATAAATATGAGCAAAACTCTAACATTGCAGCTTCATTGTACATCATCTCAGAGGCAAACTTTCAGAGACATCAGGCTCCTGTTTCTATTAAATTTCAGCACAGGCTGGGGCTTTAGAACAGCTACTGCTGCAGAGTGCTTACTGACAAACAGTTCTGGAATAGTTAGGGACTAGCTCTTTTCCTTTGGCTAATTCAAGATCTATATAATGCCCCAGGGGCATGGGTTCATTAGGGGACCCACAGGTTTAACAGGTTTCACACTAGATCCAGGGAGAAGCAGGGAAGTGTCCTGGTCCCCATGCTGTTCTGTTGCACAATAGATTGGCTCCTGTGATGGGATACCCACAGTCCAACCTGAACTCAGGGTACTGCTGAGCCCTCTGTCCCTCTAACCTGAGCTACCTTTCACCCTGTGATGCTGTGACAAGCTGAAAACCTCTGGCAGGTACTACATTCACACAGACCTCTATAGGCAGGGACACACGCAACTGAGTTACATAAATGCTTCTTCCAGCCACTCATGAACGAACAATAGAGAGGCTCCAGCCAATTCCCCCTAGTTCTCAAGCCTTACAACCCAGAGCTGTACTGTCTTGCCCTGGTCAGAAGCCTGACCAGTGTACATTTACTACCCAGTCCACCCCTCCCTCAATGGAGAGAGAACATGCACAAGCTTTTTTACCTGAGCTGAGTTTTCCCAAGCACTTCAACCATAACGTCCTGTTTTAAATAAAGTACAAAACAGAGTTATTGACTATAGAAAGATAGATTTTAAGTGATTATAAGTGATGGGCATAAAAAAATCAGAGACAGTTATCAAAGAAAATAAAAGAAACACAATCTAAATCATAAACCTTACTACATTAGGCAATATTTAGATCAGCAATTTTCTCACCCCACTGCATGTTACAATTCTTGATACACAGGCTTCCCCTTAAGCCTGGACCAGTCTCCTCAAATGACCTTCATCTTTTCAGCATTCTAGTTGCTTCCAGTGGGAGAGGAGAAAGGCCAAGACATGCTGCAACTGTTTCTTATTTTATAACCACAATCCATGTGCCTGGGAGACACTTGCCCAGACATGTCCTGGGGAGTTTTGCTGAGTCACAGTGATTGAGTAAACCCCCATTGTGCAGGCTTGGGCAACTGTCATTGAATTGTAAATCCCTTGATTACAACTCTCCTTCTGATTAATGGTAATGGAGCATCTTCCTGGGTGTGGGTAATTTGTATGTCACTAGCAAACTTACAGCGTGTTTCAGTAACAACCATACAGCAAAATCTCATAACTATGCACACTAATGATATACATATTTAGATAGAACAAGAGATTTAAGCAGATCATGACCTTTCATGTGATATATTATATGGCATGCTTTCTATGAGATATCACAGTTACATGACTGTGGTAAATGTGGGGGTTACAGGGTGCTATTTTGAGGTACAATGTGTCACAATCCCTGCACATCAAACTCCGAAGATTGGACTTGAGGTCAGGATGGGGTCACTGCCCAGTCATGGACTGGTGGTGGTACTGTGGTCGCCTGCAATTAACTTGGCCATGCCAGATCAGTAATGATTCTGTGGTGCTCTTAGACACTTGGAATAAAACTGTATAGTGTGATCATGGACATTGGGTTTGATGGACCTTCACTGTCCAAGCGTATTGTTGTTGTAATTACTCAAAAATGGATGAGCTTATTGGACTGGAATTTATTATTAGTTATTTATATTGAGGTAGTGCCCAGAGGCCCCAAATCAAGGCCCCAGTGTGTTAGGCACTGTATGTACAGTGTATGTACATACAATAGAAAAGACAATCCCTGTTCCAAAGATCTTACAATCTTAGTAGATGATAGAGAGACAACAGATAGATACAAAAATAAAGGGGGTAATTGGCAGGACAAGGTCAAAATAAATCATATCTAAGATCACGTTTAGCATAATTGAAAGCAGTCACCTCAGAATGATAGCTTGTTTAATTTGAGCGTTTGAGGGAAAAGGGCAAAGCTTGGTGTAAATTTTCAATCTTCCCACCAAACTTCCCCAGCTCCAAACGCAGAATGTATTACCTATCTTCCATTTCAGTCTCTAGGCCCTCTTTCCAAAGCATGCAAATATTTTCTTTCTTCACTGGGTGTCACAATAGTCAGTTTCTCATTTGGAATTAATAGCTTGGCGAACACTCTGTTGTACTGAACTCATATTTTTTTCTGAATTAAAATAATAGAAATAGAAACCGTACTTTTGGGGGGCAGCAAGATAGAAGAAAACATTTCCAGTCAGTGGGGCAGAGATGATCATCCTCCAATAGAGTTTCTGATTGACAAACTCAGATCAATCTTTGTTAATGAACAGCTGTTCTGCTAACAAGTGACATGAGACTACAATTTGCAAAGAGTGGAGAAATCTGTAGTAAGAGTGCAAGTTTTCTCATGTGACAGGAGGAAAAGTTTTGCAGTCAGTGCCCTTTTACCCATTTGAATGCAAGAAAATGAGATAAAAGAACTCTATTTGCCTAAATATCTGTAGATTAAAACCTACTTTCACTGACTAGTTATGTACTATGGCTCCAATTGTGCGGAGTTGCACACACATGCTTAACTTTACATATCAACATGCAGTCCCTCATTGAAGTCAGAGACTACTTATAATGTATATAGTTAAGCACAGTCAGCCCTTTCTGCAGCAGTCAGCCCTTTCTTTATGACACTACAGTAATTAGATTACACATACATACTTTCAATTCACATATTGTGTAATTTTAAAAACCCAGATCTCATACTTCCTAGCAGAATGTTGCATGCATATGGAGTCACTGTTCAGCAAGTTCAGGAAGGGCATCTACCAGTTTTCAAAAGCTTAGTCTTCAGTGCTTAATTTGCCTCTATTTGCACTGAATGCCAATTTTGCTACCTCCAAAGACACAATGGAATATTATTCTTACGGTCGGACGTGTGTCTGGATGGCTTTCTTGTTTCAGCATCAGAATTCACCTGAGGGGCCAGAGTTCATATCTCTGTTAGGATGTAATTTGAAAACTTTCTCCCATTCTTTGTCTGTCTTGTTCATTTAGACTGCAAGCTCTTAGGAACAGGAGCTGTTTCTTGCTCTTTACATGTACAGTGCCCACCACTATGCATCTCTTATCTGGGGCCTCTACAGCAGTAGTATTTGGCATGCGGCCCAAGCATATTTCAAACAGGTCAAGAAGCTACAATAAATGCTTTGAGGCAGACTCTCTCCTCTCTTCCATTCTCTTTGGGCTGCTCAGGTGGCAAAGGGAGGTAAAAAGGTAAAACCACCTGCTTGGCTTGACATGGAAATACCATGGGGCAGACAGAGAAACAGGCTGGGGCAACAGCACTCCAGCTAACCCCAGCTGGTGTTTGGTCACTTGGGAAACACTGAGCTGTATGCAAGGTAGAGGTGCCCCCAGGTTGCTCTGTCATGTGCACCTTGTACTCTATCTGGTACAAAAGCCTGACCTGCTAATAACAGCACTGCTATTAGCAGGTCAGGCTTTTGTACCAGATAGGGATTGATTGTAGAGCTTCTTTCTTAGAAAGAGGCACACCAGATGTGTTCATTATAAGATATTTTCATGTTCTGTCAGGTATGGCTGAAGTTAGTTTAAATATCATATGTTATGTACACTGCTACCTGGTATCTGAAGAGTATAATACAGTTTAGCACTCCTTTACAGCTCTAATCTGGGTCAGGGCTGTAGCAGAGAATTAGGGAATAGTAATTAATCGTTGGGTCTCACTTTCTCCTTTTCACACTTTCCTAGACTGTCCTGGGCAATTGTGAGGTGGGAGGGGATTCATTACCCTAGGCTCAGGCAGAGCCAGTCAGACTCTAAGTGTGCTCTCCCTGGGGCTCTTATCCCCTGGCTAGAAAGTGGGCAAAGGAACAAACAGTGAACTATGCCACCCAGACAATTTTGGGGTGCAATTCAGCCTTCAACGCAGAGCTATACCTTTAAGGCACAATGAAGACCTGAGAATCAGCACTGACATTCTCTAGCTTTGGGTGCTTTGGGTTAAATATGAAGGGCATCAGAGAAATTATATTCTACAGAAAAACAATTTTCACTTTCATGGACCCAAACTGCTCTGTACTTGTGTGGTCTTCAGCTATCTTCTGCAGTGAAGCATAAAAGAGAAATTCTACTTGTAACCAGCTGCTGGATCCTATCTATTTTGATCAGCAGTGTGCAGACTCACTGCAGAAATATCGTGGAGAGCGAGGGTGCCTTGGCAGGTGATTTAACACCAAAAACTGGAACTCTAACTTCATAGTTATTACACAGACTACTCTGTATGTCGCCTGCCAGCCTTAACCAACTAAAGAGCTGCCAGAGACAGACAAATCTAATCATAGAAATGCTCAATCTGGAAATGGCCCAGAAAAACTGATAGGAAGAATAATCACAGGTGTTTCCTATGCCCAACTTTACCAAATGTTAGAAGGAGCAGGCACTAAAGACTAAGCACCCTTACCTCTTGGTGGGGAGCGGATCTGCTACCCCAGCATAGTTGCTTCTGTATTATTAAATTAATTTAAGGTAGAGTGGCAGGAGCTACTGTTACTATTTGATACACTGCTGAAGAGAAACTGGCTGGCTGTATTCATCAGCTGTATCTCATTCAGTAGCGGAAACAGATGTCATTAATATACTGTGGCCAGTCAGGGGCTATTATTGTTGTCATACTCCTCCAATTCTTCTCTCCTGTACGTTCTGCATGTGGAATTTCTGTTGATACCAACATGAATTCTACTGATAGAAAAAAGGCATGACATAAAAGAGAGTATCTACATCATGGACCAAAGAGGGGAGTTTTACCTGAAGTAAATATTCCTTGCTATGACTCCTCCATCAACAAGGAAACTGGTCTGAAACACCACAAACAAGGCACCAAGAGAGGCAGCAACGGGTTTGGCATTGCTGACAAAGCTATGAAGAACCCAAGTAATGTGGGCAGTAATATAAATTGTAAACTGTAAATTACTTGCAGTAGGATATAAATTTATCATGTCTAAATCTTTGAGATAGACTTACCTGTTAGTGGGATAAAGGGAGACCTTGGACATATGCAGTCTACATGGGAGCAGGGAAGGGGGGTTAACTATTAACTTTGATTTTATTTTTAAATAGGGCTGTGTGAAATATTGAACAAATGTAAACTGCACTTAAAATTAGCCTTGGTTCAAATTTAAAGGGTGTCCACTATGGTTGGTTAAAAAATTTGGTTTGTTCTCCCCATCACTGACATTTCTATCAAAGCTTGAAACTAATCTTTTCCCTCTGTCCGGAAATCTGTAACCATTTTGAAACTTCTTTTTGTGACATTTTGGGGTTCACCCACGCCAGTAAGGAGTTGAGTCACCATCTGCCTTGTAACCCTGAGCGTCTTGCGACTGTGAAGCTTTGGTCCAGACCACTGACCCCAACTGCTTACCAGAAGCCCACAAGCCTCACTCTGGCTTTGCCCAACCTGGTTACTCCTTGTAGGCTGATCTTAGTACCCTTTCAGCCCTGAATTCACCCCCAAACCTTCCTACTGCAGGGATTAGTCCCTTTGAGTGGACCTTCACAGAGAAAATGTTAGGCTCACTGCCTTTACAGAGAAAGTAAAACACTCCAACATGTCAGCTTTCTAGAAGTGCACACTTCACTGAACTTACACAGTACTGATGATTTACAGTGAAAGCAAAACAAAGTTATTAGCAAAAGTGTAGGGATTAAGTGATGCCATTAGAATGGCCATACTGGGTCAGACCAAAGGTACATCTACCCCAGTATTCTGTCCTCTGACAGTGGCCAATGCTAGGTGCTTCAGAGGGAATGAATAGAACAGGTAATCATCAAGTGATCCATCCCCTGTCGCCCATTTCCAGCTTCTGGCAAACAGAGGCTAGGGACACAATCCCTGCCCATCCTGGCTAATAGCCATTGATGGCCCTATCCTCCATGAACTTATCTAGTTCTTTTTAAAACCCTACCATAGTCTTGGCCTTCACAAGTCTGGCAAAGAGTTCCACAGGTTGACACTGTATTCTGTGAAGAAATACTTTCTTTCTTTTTTAACCAGCTGCCTATCAATTTCATTTGATGATCCCTAGTTCTTATGTTATGAGAAGTGTAAATAACACTTCCTTATCTACTGTCTCCACATAAGTCATGATTTTATAGACCACGTGAAAGGGATGAAGGTAGCAATGGTTACAAGTAAGTAAAAGTGAAAACATGCGCCTAAAAATCTAAAACTTAATCTCTCAAGATACCGCCTTTGTTCAAGATGGTTTCTCTCATCCACAGTCTCCTTTTGAGCTTGGCCAGGACACATCACAAAGATCAAATCACTTGGTTCCTGTGTCTCCTAAAAAGAAAGATAAAGATGGAGTCTGCCTCTGTTCCTTAGATCCTCAAAGAGATGTCAGGAAGGCCTTCTAGGGATTCAGTATCCTGTGTCTCTCTGGGGTGCAGGAGCTATGTTAATTTTCTGTCTCTTGAGTTCAGGATCAGGATAACCCCTGCCGGTTTGGTTCAATTGCTTTCTTTACTGTTCATATGTAAACTGAGGTAAACCCACACTGCGTTGTTAGGACAGACTGTTTATCACCTTTACTTACGCTAGGCTGTCTGGTCTTAAGCATATTGTAGTAATATCATACGGAGGGAATTCATAACTTCACATATAATATTAACACATGCATTTTATGATATAAATAACCAGCATTTTATTTGCTTTCATATGATACCCACAAGCCATATTTTATACAAATATTATTGCAGTAGTATGTAGAGTATAACTACAGAGGTGCCTAGGTTCCCACTCTTCCATAATACACATAGAACCACAATTTCATTGATCCTGTGTGTATATTCTGGTGGTTTCAACCTGACACACTTAGGTCCAGATTTCCAAAGTTATTTAGGCACCTAATTCCCATTGATTTCAGTAGGAGGAAAGTGCCTAAATACCTTGGGAAATCTGGGCCTTTGTTTTGATTTTTCAGAGCTGCTGAGCACCCACAGTTCTCATCAGCTGATCCCTTGAAAGTCAGGTATGAGCTGTCTCAAGTTGGACACCCCAGAGTTCAAAGATTCAAAGACTTTTAGGCCAGAAAGGATCAGCCAGGTTGTCTTTGCCAGAAAAGGTTAATGAATGCCTAGCTAGAGGGGAAAATGAGATGGGAGGGTTGCTGTATACATGCTTTCCATAACTGGGAAAAATTGCGCTTAATCTACACTGTGTGAAATGCAATAGAAACTTGAGTGTGGGGTGATCAGTAAGTTACAATAACTATAGCAAGTCATTTACAAAGTGCTATACTGTACAAACATTAGCTACTGTAATTACTTCCCTGGCCTGGCTTACTCATAGTTTTTGTATTTTTTCAATTGAAATAGTTATACTATTACAAACCTCAATATGGATACAGTTATGCTGATACTAGTATAGTTCAAGTAGATAAGGGCTTAGTTTCACAAGAGTAAAATACCTACTGGTTGTATCAGATTGAAGGGTTGGCCAAATAATGGAGTTACTCCAGGGATTAATTTGGCCTTTAGTGTTGGGCCTTACAGAAGCCTATACACCCTTTTAGTACCTTGTGTAAATTATGTTATGTCTGTTGCATGAGACATTCCCCCACAAAATGAAGACAGCCAGAGAAAAGAGAACAGGTCCTCCCAATGGAGTTCCTGCTCCTCCTCATTCCTTGTCATTTCCTGACACTGTTGAAGGCAATAGGTGAGAAGTGAAGATGTGAGGGGCGGAGATGTAGGAGAATACAAATGCTGATGAGAAGAGATGATAATCTTAGTGCCCAGGAGCAGGAACAAGGCCTTTGGAGCAGTGGCTGCCACCTTAATGTCCTATTTCTCATTGCAGCACAAAGCCTGCATCCATGGTGTGTGGAAAGGGTATAATGTTGCAAATCGTGGCAGAACTGGTACTGAAACGAACAGTATTAAGTTAATCAGACTAACAGACGTATTGGAGCATGAGCTTTCGTGGGTGAAAACTTACTTCATCGTATGCCATTGCATCCGACAAAGTGGGTATTCACCCACGAAAGCTCATGCTCCAATATGTCTGTTAGTCTATAAGGTGCCACAGGACTCTTTGCTGCTTTTATAGATCCAGACTAACACAGCTACCCCTCTGATAAGTTAATCAGAAAGGATCCTATCAACAGGATCTGGGAAGAATGATAAAGGAGTTTGAGGCACAACTTGTGTTCTTGTCCATCCTCCTTGTTGAAGGAAAAGGCCCAGGTAGGAACCGTAGAATTGTGGAGGTGAATGTGTGGTTACACAGATGGTGTCGGAGAGAGGGCTTTGGATTCTTGAACCACGGGATGTTGTTCCAGGAAGGATTGCTAGGAAGAAAAGGGATTCACCTAACAAAGAGAGAGAAGAGCATCTTTGCAGGCAGGCTTGCTAATCTAGTGAGGTGGGCTTTAAATCAGGTTCTCTGGTGACCTAAGCCCAGAGGTAAGTGAGGAAGTGGGATACCAGGAAGAAACACAAGGAGAAGGGTACAAGACAGGAAGCTTCCTGATTCTTACTGAGAAAGTAGGGCAATCAGCTAGTTATCTAAGGGGCATGTACATGAACGCAAGAAGCCTGGGAAACAAGCAGGAAGAAGTGGAAGTCCTAGCACAATCAAGGAACTATGATGTTATTGGAATAACAGAAGCTTGGTGGGGCAGTTCACATGATTGGAGCACTGTCATGGATGTGTATAAACTGTTTAGGAAGGACAGGTATGGGAGGAAAGATGGAGGAGTTGCATTGTATGTAAGAGAGTGGTATGATTGCTCAGAGCTCCAGTATGAAACTGGAGAAAAGCTTGTTGAGTGTCTTTGGGTTAAGTTTACAGGAGAGAGCAACAAGGGTGATGTCATGGTGGGCATGTGTTATAGTCCACCGGATCACAAGGATGAGATAGACGAGGTTTTCTTTGGACATCTACTGAAGTTTCCAGATCACAGGATCTGGTTCTCATGGGGGACTTCAATCACCCTGACATCTGCTGGGAGAGCAATACAGCAATGCACAGACAATCCAGGAAGTTTCTGGAGAGTGTTGAGGACAACTTCCTGGTGCAAGTGCTGGAGGAACCAACTAGGGGCTGTGCTCCTCTTGACCTGCTACTTACAAACAGGGAAGAATTGGTAAGGGAAATAGAAGTGGGTGGCAACCTAGGCAGCAGTGACCATGAGATGGTTGAGGTCAGGATCCTGACAAAAGGAAGAAAGGAGAGTTGCAAAATACGGACCCTGGACTTCAGAAAAGCAGACTTAGACTCCCTTAGGGAACTGATGGGCAGGATCCCCTCAGAGGCTAATATGAGAGGGAAAGGAGTCCAGGAGAGCTGTCTGTATTTTAAAGAAGCCTTATTGAGGGCGCTGGAACAAACCATCCTGATGTGCAGAAAGAATAGCAAATATGGCAGGCAACCAGTTTGTCTTAACAGTGAAATCTTCGGTAAGCTTAAACTCAAAAAGGAAATTTAAAAGAAGTGGAAATTTGGACAGATGACTAGGGAGGAGTATAAAAATATTGCTAGAGCATGCAGGGGTGTAATCAGGAAGGCCAAGGAACAATTGGAGTTGCAGCTGGCAAGGGATGTGAAGGGTAACAAGGGTGTCTACCGGTATGTTAGCAACAAGAAGACAGTCAGGAAAAGTGTGGGACCTTTACTGAATGGGGGAGGCAACATAGTGACAGAAGATGTGGAAAAAGCTGAAGTACTCAATGCTTTTTTTTCCCCTCAGTTTTCACAGACAAGGTCAGTTCCAAAACTGCTGCACTGGGTATCACAGTATGGGAAGGAGGTGAGCAGCTCTTAGTGGTGAAATATCTGGTTAAGGACTATTTAGAAAAGCTGGACATGGACAAGTCTATGGGTCCAGATCTAATGCATCCAAGGTTGCTGAGGGAGTTGGCTGATATGATTGCAGAGCCATTGGCCAATATCTTTGAAAATTCGTGGTGATCAGGGGAGGTCCCAGATGATTGGAAAAAGGCAAATATAGTGCCCATATTTTAAAAAGAGGAGAAAAGGAACCTGGGGAACTACAGACTGGTTAGCCTCAGCAAAATCATGGAGCAGGTCCTCAAGGAATCCATTTTGAAGTACTTAGAGGAGAGGAAGGTGATCAGGAACAGTCAACATGGATTCACCAAGGGCAAGTCATGCCTGACCAACCTGATTGCCTTCTATGATGAGATAACTTGCTCTGTGGATATGGATAAAGTGGTCCTTGTGATATATCTTGACTTTAGCAAAGCTTTTGATATGTTCTCCCACAGTATTCTTGTCAGCAAGATAAAGAAGTATGGATTGGATGAATGGATTATAAGGTGGATAGAAAGCTGGCTAGATTGTCAGGCTCAACAGGTAGTGATCTACAGCTTGATGTCTAGTTGGCAGCCGGTATCAAGCGGTGTGCCCCAGGGGTTGGTCCTGGGACTGGTTTTGTTCAACGTCTTTATTAATGATCTGGATGATGGGATTAATTGCACCCTCAGCAAGTTCTCAGATGACACTAAGCTGTGGGGAGAGGTGGATAGACTGGAGGGTAGGGATAGGGTCCAGAGTGACCTAGACAAATTGGAAGATTGGGCCAAAAGAGAGCTGATGAGGTTCAACAAGGACAACTGCAGAATCCTGTATTTAGGAAGGATGAATCCCATGCACTGCTACAGGCTAGGGACTGACTGACTAAGCAGCAGTTCTGCAGAAAAGGACCTGGGGATTACAGTGGATGAGAAGCTGGATATGAGTCAGCAGTGTGCCCTTGTTGCCTAGAAGGCCAATGGCTATTGGGCTGTATTAGTGGGAGCATTGTCAGCAGATTGAGGGAAGTGATTATTCCCCTCTATTCGTTACTCGTGAGGCCACACCTGGAGTATTGCATCCATTTTGGGTCCCCCCACTATAGAAAGGATGTGGACAAATTGGAGAGAATCCAACGGAGGGCAATGACAATGATTTTGGGCTGGGGCACATGACTTACAAGACGAGGCTGAGGGAACTGAAGTTTATTTTGTCTGCAGAAGAGAAGAGTGAGGGGGGATTTGACAGCAGCTTTCAGCTACCCGAAGGGGGTTCCAAAGAGGATGGAGCTCAGCTGTTCTTAGTGGTGGCAGATGACAGAACAAGAAGAATTGGTCTCAAGTTACAGTGTGGGAGATCTAGGTTGCTTATCAGGAAACGCTATTTCACTAGGAGGGTGCTAAAGCACTGGAATGGGTTACCTAGGGAGGTGATGGAATTTCCACCCTTAGGTTTTTAAGTCCCAGCTTGACAAAGCCCTGGCTGGGATGGCTTAGTTGGTATTGGTCCTGCTTTGAGCAGGGGATTGGACTGGATGACGTCCTGAGGTCTCTTCCAACCCTAGTATTCTATGATTCTAACAGATTGGTTTAGGATCTTTCTGTGATGGGTTAGATCAGAAACCCCCCTGAAAGCGGCCAACTGATGTGCCAAGACTACCTCTGCTCCTGTTTTCCCTGCCAGATCAGGACTCCAGCACCCTGTCTTGCTGAGCCAGACACTCTCGTCTGCTCCAACACAGAGCCAGGTAGGGCCGGCACTTCCATTTAGGCAACCTAGGTGGTCGCCTAGGGTGCCAGGATTTGGGAGAGCGGCATTTTGCGGCCCTCGGCGGCAATTTGGCGGCGGGGTGTCCTTCCACTCTCCGGGTCTTCGGCAGCAATTCTGCGGCAGGTCCTTCACTCGCTCTGGGACCCGCCGCTGAAGTGCCCCAAAGACCGGGAGCGCGGAAGGACCCCCCGCTGCCCAATTGCCGCCGACCAGGAGCGCGGAAGGACCCCAGCCTAGGGCGCCAAAAACTCTGGCGCCGCTCCTGGAGCCAGAGTCTGAATTACTTGCCCCAAAGCTGCAGGTTTACCTGAAAACAGCTCACAGAAGTGTTCCTGTCTTTAACACTCAGATGTCTAACTCCCAATAGGGTCTAAACCCAAATAAATCCATTTTACTCCATATAAAGTGTAGGGTAAACTCATTTATTGTTTGCCCTCTGTAACATTAACAGAGAGAAATGCAGAGTTGTTTGCTCCCCCAGGTATTAATACATACTCTGAGTTAATTAATAAGTAAAAAGTGATTTTATTAAATACAGAAAGTAGGATTTAAGTGATTCCAAGTAGTAACAGACAGAACGAAGTAAGTCACCAAGCAAAATAAAATAAAATAAAATAAAACACGCAAATCTATGTCTAATCAAATTGAATACAGAAATATCAACCTTAAGAGATCGCTCAAGTAAGTTCTCTTTTTCCTCAGACTGTGAGTACCTTCCGGCCTGGATACAATTCTTCCCACGTAAAAGCTCTTCGTTCCAGCCTCAAGTGTTAGCTAGGGGATCTCTTCCTGATGGTCTCTCCCACCCTTTATATATGTTTTGCCAGCAATGGTCAGAATCCTTTTGTCCCTCACAGGATTCGCACCGCTGTCCTTATCACATGGAAAGGCACCAGGTTAAAGATCAGATCCAGTTCTGATGACATTGATCCCATGTCAACTTCAAGCCCTTCAATCCTCCACACCTGACTCACAGAAAGGCCCCTGCAAACAGGAGCCAGCCAGTCAATTCCCTGGTTATGGAGTCATCAAGATTCAAACCAATTAATGCCTATCTCATTTGGCACTAATTACAAATAGGCGCATCAAAGTTATATCTTTATATTTCTTATTTCATATACAAGATGTTACATTTATACAAATAGCTATCAGCTAGTAGACTTATGCTTTAAGTGAGGTCACATTAACACACCTACTATCGTAAACTTAACCGACGCGCAATGGCCACCTCATGCTCCAAGCTTCATCCCAGGCACATCACAGGCACGCAATCCCCTTGTCTACAGGCCAAGCACTAGGTACAACCGCCAACTGCGCTACCCTCAGCACAGAAAAACACCTACAAAATCTCCACAAGGCATTCTCAAACTACATATACCCACACGAGGAAATAAGGAAACAGACACGAGAGCCAGAACGTGTACAGAAGCCTCTTTACTGCAGACAAACCACAGAAAGAAACAACAGTACTCCACTGGCCATCACATACACCAGCTAACCTTCCAACCGCAATCATCAGGATTACACTCCATCCTGACCAATGATCCGCACACTTCACAGGCTTCGGTGCCAGGCCATCCTTGCCAACAGACAACCTGGCAACCCGAAACGTATTCTCACCAGAACTTGCAACCAGCACATATAGTTAGTCAGGAACCATCTCATGCAAAACCCCGATGCCAACCTGCCCACATATCTCCGCAGACATACACACAGGACTACAGATCAGCCACACTACTGGTTCAGTTCAAACTGCACGTCCAATGTAATACAGCCATCATTGCCAGCAATGCCCTCTGCTATGTTACATCGAGGCCCAACGGACAGTCTCTACGAAAAACGGAGTAAATGGCACAAATCAGACATCTAGGAATGACAATATCCAAAAACCTGCTAGGAGAGCACTTCAAACTCTCCCTGGCCACGCTATACGCAGACCTTAAGGTGCCATCCTGCAGGCAAAAAATCTTTCAGGACAGACTTCAAAGGAAACTGCTCGAGCTTCAATTCATCTGCAAATTTGACATGGATCCATCAGCTCTGGACTAAACACAGACTGTGAATGGCTTGCCAACTACAGAACCAGTTTCTCCTCCCTTGGTTTTCACACCTCAACTGCTAGAACAGGGCCTCATCCTCCCTGATTGAACTAACCTCGTTATCTCTAGCTTGCTTGCTAGCATATATATACCTGCCCCTGGAAATTTCTATTACATTCATCTGACGAAGTGGGTATTCACCCACGAAAGCTCATGATCCAAAACGTCTGTTAGTCTATAAGGTGCCACAGGATTCTCTGCTGCTTTTAAAGCTTTTTAATGATACCTTACAAGAGACCTTTTGCATGAAGCATATTCCAGTTACATTATATTCACTTATTACCATATTTTTATAAACCTATATAGACTGCACAACATCACACTTTTCTTCTATTTAAGGCACTTATATGGCTTCTATTCCTGTCACATCTGAGCAGCTTATAACCCCTAATGTATTTATCCTCACAACATCTCTGTGACGCAGGCAGTGCTGTCATTCCCATTTTTACAGATGGGTAACTGAGGCACTAAGTGACTTGCCTAAAATCACCTCAGTGAATTGAATCTGGGTCTCCCAAGTCCTGCACTGGTGTCTTAACCACTGGACCACCCTTCTTCTCTATTTGTCAGGCTGAAGGCAGGAAGGGGATTTTTAATAAATACCCCCCTTGCCAAATCTGTAACATTTAATCCGTATAGTTTGTTATGCTGTTATACTGGGCTGTCTTTCAGATTATCTAAATGCAGACAGAGAGACAGCCAACACCAGTGATCTTTGCAAAGCCCTTTATGTAAACTAACACCACCACTAAACATCTGTTTTGGATTTGTGTCACATCAGAGGAAATATGCCATTCCCTAGATTCAGTTTATAATTTATTAGGTGAGTTGAAAATGTTTTTTAAAACACACCTGTCAACTTGTCACTTGCTCAAGTGAAATACAGTTTGCCAATGAAGCCTAGAATTTGGGTTTTTATGGAGTCACATCCATTTCACAAGACCTGTCTTTCCCTGACAGCATTGTTTCCTTGACATTTTAGGCAATCCTAGACTTGTTGGATATAAATCAAAATATAGTTTCAATTTTTAATTCATACAAGCAACTGCCCTATATTTACTTTTCTTTTCCTATCCTGTGACAAGCTGTCAAGTGAGCTGAACACCCTAGACTCATTTCCCCACCCTTTCCTCTTTAAAAATATACAAGCATGCACTGATTTATTTACAGACTGCTTCAAAATTTTAGACAGTGTCTATGTTGTGCTCCCTGCTTCAGGTCAATGCATACCTCATGGCTGTTTGGTGGATAGTTGGCCCCATCATAGAAACCACCACAACTGGTACATATTTTGGGAGTCTCAGATTGGGATCCTGACCAAAGCCAACTGAAGTCGGTGGAAAGACATCCATTGGCTTCACTGACATTTGGAACTCATCTTGAATAAGTATGGAGTTTGAATAACCCGATACATTCTAGGCCTTATCTATGATAGAATAATTTGACCTACTTAGTAGGCTCCTAGAATGAGTGCAGCATCAAGGGTTGTTGCAGCATTTTAACACATGGAGAACAATATTACCATATTAAAAATAGTTGTATCCTCTCTACACTGCAGCTTGGACATATTAAATATGGTTACCTATTTTTCTAGTGTGGATAGCATCTAGATGAAGATGTATTGGATTCTATGGAGAAGCTTGCACTACCACTGCTCAGGCTCTGCTTGTACTCTGCAGCATTACTGATCTTTTGTTGACACTGATTTCACACACCAAAAGAAAAAAAGAATTAAAAAGAAAAATCATAGTGGGTGTTTTGAAGACAAAAGCAATGATGCAATCGGTATAGGAGACAGTGAAAGGTGAATGTACTGTCAACAGAGTTGACAAATCACTTTGTATACCTTGAGGTTGGACTGTTGCCAAGATTCATGTGACAGCGCATCTCACCCACAATTATGGAAAGGAAAATTAAATAGAGGCAGTGCCTTGTGGGTTGAATATGCACTTGTCCTACGCACTTGTTTGGCCAGGAGTCTGGAAACGAGTGGAAAGTGCTGAACGCGAACTTATTCAAAAGGAGAAAAACTTTAAAAAAATTTGCACATTATCAAAGCTGTCCAGTGAATATATTTTTACTGCATTTTGGGGCCATTAAATGACCTTTTTAGCATCTCCTCAGAAAATTCTTCATAATAAAATGGACACTGCTAATAAACAGCCTTGTGATTTTTCTTGATTATGGTGATTTCTTCTTTCCCCTTTTTAAAGGCAGGGACCAACATCTTAAAGAGATACCTATACTAAGACAGGTGAACCTGTTCTTGTGGTTCCCAGTTGAGTAGCTCATTAAATTATGAGGTATCTTTGTCCCACTATGGTTGGGAGGAGATCCCAGTAACCATCCACAAAGATCCTCAATTTTACATCTTTAAATCTGTCCTTAAAACTCTGGCATGACACCTACAAAAATCCTGACAATAGTTAGGCTGCTGATGAGCTGAGACCGTTGCCTATCTTGTTGACAATATTTTCTCATAGTTTACCATCTAAGTATAAAACAAAAGAAGGATGTTGACACATAGGGGAGGAAAGGAAACAATCTGGGCAGGGAACATCTTGTCATTCTGTATTTGTACAGCACGTAGCACAATAAGGTTCTGATTCATGACTGTGGCTCAGAGGTGTTGTACTAAAATAAATAAATAATGATAATTTTAGGACCAATGAGTCTCCAAAGCTTCAAATTCTGCTTTTGTAACTTTGAACCCACAATGTTTTAGTAGGCTCAAAATTAACCAGAAGTTTGCACATCCAGCATTAGAGATATTGTAATAGGTATACTCCAAGTCTAAGAGAGATCTTTCACTCTAGAAAGCATATTTTTGGATAACAAAAAATAAAGGTAAGGATCGTTTACATTCACTAGTGTTCTGGTGTCAGATATGAAAAACAGATAGAATACTCAAAAATAGCAGTAAGTACAGTATTCATTATAGGATTTGCCCATACTCTGGCCTCAAAAAGACCCATTAGGTTCTACTGAAAGTTCAAAAGCTGTCTTTTCTAGTTCATTTCTATACAGTATGAGTATGACTCCACAGTATGAGAACTCTAACCACATCATAAAAGAGCTGACAGGGGATGTGGGATGGACTGGAAACGAGCAGGGACAAAATTTTGTTTTATTCAGATAATAAAATTAAAATGGTATCCTTCTCAGCAGATGCAACTTCCAACACTGTAAAAAACAGTGACACTGCACAACAAAGATTAAATTCATTTATATGGAAAAATAATCAGTAATAGAATAACTTTTCATTGTTAGGTTCCATAAATTAGGTTCTGTGAATTTATGAATGTGCACCACAGCCATTTGCAAGTCCAAGCCCATTTGGCTGCATATCCTTCAGACATACACAAGCTGATAAAACCCAGTGCAAATACAGTAATGACCCAATTTTCAAATGAGCTCCACACCCAACTGTAGTTATTGAAGTATGACTCTGAAAATATTGCATGACACATATATACTATACTCTGTTTTATTCCAAGCCAACATCTCCCTCCCCTATGAAGGAACACTGGGCTCTCAAGGTCAACCATAAGAAGAGCCATATTGGATCAGACCAAAGGTCCGTCTAGACCAGTATCCTGTCCTCAGACCATGGCCAATGCCAGGTGCCCCAGAGGGAATGAACAGAACAGGTTACCATCAGGTGATCCATCCTCTGTCGCCCATTCCCAGCTTCTGGCAAACAGAAGCTAGGGACACCATCCCTGACTATCCTGGCTAATAGCCATTGATGGACCTATCCTCCATGAGCTTATCTAGTTCTTTTTTGAACTCTATTATAGTCTTGGCCTTCACAACATCCTCTGGCAAAGAATTACACCATGCTCTCAGTTCCCACTCAGTCATGTTCTCTTGGTATCTTCTGATAAAAATGAAACATTGATTTTATACCTGCCACTGTATTGATTCTGCCAGTGTGTGCCCTTAGAATGCAAGGACATCAGAGCAAGAATCCTGTAGTTGCTCTGGCACAGCTCTCCAGTTGTATAATACCAGGTATACCAATAGTGCTAGATAAACAATCAATTGTGCCAAACTTCCTGTTCAACTAACATGTCATTTTTAAGTGTTTTTATTCTTTCTCTCCCCCACAAACCAAGATGTATACAGGAAGAAGGAAAGATGTGACAATAGTAAAGTGCCGAGGTGCAACTTCCTTGTAACACTAAACAGGGAACTTTATTAAAACAAGGAAAACAGCATTATTCCTAAACCTACTCTGTCCCTCAATCTGTTTAACTGCAGAGCTTCTGCTTAGACCTTCACCAGACCTTCCCGTCTAGCTCCCTGCTTCAGATTTAAGGAACAGTAAGTACAGTTATCCTCAAGGAAAGTTTCTCCTTGTGTTTTTTTGTGGGTTTTTTTTTCTGCTTATTCCCTCTAGTATTAGTCCCTTCATCAGACCTCTCCCAGTGACTAGAAATGGAAACCTGAAAACTGAGAGAAGCATGAAAATGTGCCTCCACTCCTTACTATCCCAGCCAAGGTCCCTTGAAGTCACCTAACTAGTTCTGGTTTCCCCAGTAGGGTGGCAGACAGGAAAGCTGTTAAGAAGTCCGAAAAAAAGCAGCATAGGCAAAAGTAATTGCATTTTACCGCTGTCGTCTACTATAAAGGATGTGTCTAATGTCCCCAAATGAGGCATACTAGGTTCGCTCTGTTGTAACAGTAAACATTGGATTCAGGTGACTGTAATACATTTGGCAACCATGACCTATCTCAGGTGACTAGGAACAAAATCATCCTGCTGGTTCAAGATTCACTAGTGCAGTGGTTTTCAATCTTTTTTCATTTGTAAACCCCTAAAAAATTTCAAATGGAGATGCAGACTCCTTTGGAAATCTTAGACATACAGGTTGAAAACCACTTTTCTATGGTAAAGACAACCTTTCGTGGATCCCTTAGACATAGTCTGAGGACTCCCAGGGGTCTGCGGACAACAGGGTGAAAATCACTGCACTAGTGTAATAATTGGGTGACACACAGGAGGGCTTGGAAGTGACTGAACTTTATTTCCTGGCTCCACTCACTTGACGTAGATTAGATTGCAAAAGTTCATGCCCCTGTCATCTGACAGGTTAATAACCCCCAGCTCCAAAAACCATAATCTTCTTTTGGCTGGAAAGGAGTGGAACAAAGTACATACTCCATGGGACTGTGTTATTTGGACAGCATCCACTCACCTATGGAGGTTCTCGGTGATTTTTCCTCCCTGCCCTTGTAGGTAAAATAGTTCTGGCAATGACAGTGCTTAATTTATGCCCCCAATATGCAGGAAGCATTTACTATGAGTGCTTCTACTGCAGCCCAGAAGACACATTGGAGCTGTTTTTATATGTATGTGGCCACACAAGTAGCTTCGTCTGAATTTTCAGGGGGAAGTGATGTGGAGAGGTGGCACTGGCAGGAATAACACAAGGGGAGAAAAAAGTTCAGAACCTGTCCTCTTATCATCACAGGAACTGTGCCCATACTTAGCATCTTTGTGAGGCTAAGGGAAATTTTTTAGAAAATCAAATTTCATCAAGAGAACTTTGTAGACATGTATAGCTCTTCTCTCTAGAAATCTTAATGGTTGCTTGCCAAAATTTTCAGAAGTGAGTGGCTAGTAATTATGGATGCCTAACTTGACATGCCTTGATGAGTTCTGATTTTCGAAAGTGTAGAGCACCAATGTGCTAAAAGAATCAGACTCTTTCCTGGTATCTTTGATTGGGGCCTCAAAAAACAGAGGCATCAAAAAATAACTAGTCACTTGAAAACCTTGGCTGTTGTTCAGAAGCCCGCCCTCAATTTGGGCTCCTGGCTTGCCTGACTCAGCAGTGTTTTAACACTTGTTGACAGCTGCATAAAGCTGTTAAGCTCCCAAAATGAGTAAGTTTGTTTCTTTCAGATGTTATCCCCTATCATCAAAATTGTATTTGTACTATATACTCTACACACTGAATGGACTCAGATAGCTATTTTCAGAGACGGGGAGTCAGATTTCGTAGTGGGCAGGCACACCCTTGCTATCTCCTGTGCGTGCATTGAGTGCATATCTAGCACTGACGCACGAAAGTATCCTCAAGGGACTGCAGAGAGGTGAACTATGACTATGCTCTGGTTTTGTCTGTTCCTTCCAGATAGTGCAGGTCCTGATTCTTCCTATTGGGTATATGAGGCAGGGAATGCGTTCAGGAAACCTAAAAAGGCTTTTTAATAATAGTTACTGGGGAGGTGTTTATAAACCTGTCACTTAATGGAGACTTATCCATCCATCTACTACAACAGGATATATTAATACTTAGAAGGCTATTGCACAAATATCACAAAACTTGGATTTTAAGGTTTCTTTTAAACCGTGGAATTTAAAATTAAGAAGCTATAGCTATTGGATAACAGCAACAGACTGCAGCAGGGTGTACTTTCCTGAAGGATAAAGGCCTTCTATTTCACAATATAGACAAGGCGTGTCTTGCCCTGTCATGCGCACCACAGCAGAGTGTGCTACTTAACACTTGCAGAAGAGTTAGAAGCTTGGCACTCATAAACAGCTGTGAATTAACAAGCTTGCCATAGTTATGTAAAATTAAACAATAATTAATACAAAATACACAATTAATGGGGTTATTCTCTTGCATAGACTCAAGGACAGGAAAGTGGCAATTGCTGATGCTGTTCTTGTGCAATTGCTCTTTTCAGTGAGTGGAGAAAAAGAAAGTCCCACCTTCTCCCACTATGGTAAATAGCTTCCCTTCTGTTATAAATGGGAGCCAGTGAGAGGGTTGAGAGCCTGCCTTCCAAAGGGAGGGACCTGTTCCATTTTGGTGAGATCCCAGAGGGGAAGGTGTGTGGCAGAATGAGCGTCAAACCAAAGACCTCAGTCGGAATCATCTGGGCTCCTTTTTCAAAAGGACAGGTAGAGTGTCTCTAATTTTTCTAAAATGTGCTTATAAATGCTTGTGTTTAGGGGGTTTTAGACTGGAAATTATGAAGCCACTACTGTCTGTGACCTTTGTTCCTTGTTTCTCTTGGTCTCATTCTCTTTATTAGAAAGGGGGGCATAAAGAGTATCGAGTAAACTGCACGTCTAACACAGGTTTCCACATCTCTGGATGAGAAGGCACTTTCACCCATGTCAGTCCCAAAAGTAACACTTAACTTTGTTTTGTTCTTAGTGCAAATGTTATATTTCAAAAAATTTCAGTTAAATTCTATTTGGTTTGAGAAACTGAGGCACAAGAGAATTTTCTTTCTTCCCCACACCAGCTTTGTAGACCGTAAACCTCCCTTATTAATATTGCACACTTCTCATGAACAGAGCCTTCATTCATGGATAAAGGCTGGCCTTGTAAATATGAGCAAAAAGTCTAACCATAATTACACTGTAATTGTTAGTAATTTACAGTCTTTATTTGTGTAATGTGGGAATTCTTCTAATCTTAATGACAACTTGCAGTGCGGAATTCCGGATATACACCTGCCCGAACACATTTAAATCAGTGCAGTCATACTTATTTCAACAATTAGGCACAGCCTACACAATGCCTCTGATGTGATTATACTTGCTTCCAGATCACACCCTCCACCATCATATATGTAATAATCTGCTTCCAAGAATTATGTTTACTCATTTAATTATGAAGATGGTAACTCTCCCCTCCGCCCACAATGTTCATGGCAGTGGCATAGGAAATAAATATTCAAGTAAAGAGAGAATAGTGTTACGGAAATATTAGCTCAGTAACTTTTGTGAAGCAATACTATTCAGAAACAAATACAAAGAATAAAAAGCTGGTTGGAAAATTTTTTTCTGCAGGAAAAAATGTTTTCAGAGGAAAAATTAAAAACTGAAATATTTCAGTTCTGAAGTTTTGCCACTGTGTCTTATGTGAGTTGTAATTCAAGTGTATCTTGCTCCTGTTCTCCTCTATAAGCCAGGCTCCCTGGTCAGACTCCATCTCTCATAATGTATAACAGGCTCTCCTCAGTGAGGTTGTAGGGTTGGGAGAATGAGGCAGCATGGGAATCGTGTGGCCATGGTGCATCATGAAAGATGAAGTCCAGCTGGGGGCCTGGCCCACAGATGAGAATAGCAGCACAAGTCACCACAGCAGCACTTCACAAGTGAAATGTCTTGGTATTCAGTTTTCTGGGGGGGAAAAGCAGATAATTTTAACAAATAAATTGTTTAGTCTGAAATGCAATTTTCCATTGAAAATCAGGTTTGATGGAAATTTTCAATCAGCCCTAGTCTGTTTAGAAATTCCTATCTCAATCAGCTTTAAATAGTCCAGTGGCAAAGCTGACCACCGTCTAGGTGGTCTTCCTAGATAAACAGTATGACTATATGACTAAACAGTGTTATATAGAAAACTAAATTTAAGTCATCTTATTTTCAGGGGTGCTGAGCACCTGCCCCTCCAGTTAAAAATCAATGGCAGTTGTAGGTGTTCAGCACTTTTAAAAATTAGGTCCTCTTTTGTAAGGCTTTCCTTCAGATAAACTTACTACTTTACTCCCAAGCTGAGCTTTTCCTTAGGAAAACCCTGCCCTCTTCAGCCTGCAGTAAGGGCATGGTCTTCAGTCCCTTTTTATTCAGCTAGCAGCATTACCCTGTGCTGTAGCCCAGTTCAGCTTTGTCTCAGAAACAAAATTACACACACTGGAAAAGAAACAGATTCTCTTTCCAGCCTGGCATGTGCCTGCTCCTGTTACCAGCCCACTCTCTTTCTACACACTCCATTTCCAAACTGTAAAGTGCACCTGAGGGTGAGGGCTTTCCCCTCCTACATGCACTAATTCAGTGGTTCTCAAGCTATTGTACTGGTGACCCCTTTCACATAGCCAGCTTCTGAGTGTGACCCCCATCCCTTATATATTAAAAAAAAACTTGTTTATATATTTAACACCATTATAAATGTTGGAGGCAAAGCGGGATTTAGGGTGGAGGCTAACAGCTCACAACTCCCCATGTAATAACCTTGTGACCCCCTGAGGGGATCCCAACTCCCCGTTTGAGAACCTCTGCACTACTTAAAGTAACATGCCCATTTATTCTTTTTGGGAGTTATTCCATTTCTGCAATTCATTCCTTAGAAAAACTTACCCCAAGTATCACAAAAAATTATTAAGTCTAGACTGATACAAACATGCAATACATAACGTTCTGCTTTGGCTGGGCTGCTTGTACTCAGAGGTGTTAGCTGAACTTGCTTTTCTTTCCCCTTTCTCTTAATTAGCCTACAATATTGTGATGTATAAACAGTTGCAGCCTCTGGGGTCCCAAGTACCAGAATGAATGTGTATAATGTAGGGCCAGATTTTCAAAAGAGCTGAGGCTCCAATGTTCCAAGTGCTTTTGAAGATCTGGCTCCAGTGGTGGGAGCTGATCACTTTCAGACATTATCATATCTCAAAAACACACAAAGAAAACCCCCAACAACAAGCAAGGAATTTAAAGTGTGTGTAGAGTGGAATCTGTTAAGCAACATTGAAAATGAAATTACTAACATTTGCAGTGTGAATATCTCAGTTATATACTGCAACAGCCCTGTGCATGCTCCGCCCCTTTGAAAATCAGATAGGATTCAACATTTGAAAGTTATATACACCCTCTTGTTTCTGAGCAGAAGTGAAGCCACTAACTGATGTGGTTAAAAAGAAACTTATTCTATGGGGGCAAGTTATTTCTTATTTACCTATTTTAGGGTTTTTTCCATCTTCAAAGGGGAAAAATTACATTTCTCTTCTAGCCCAGTTAGGTGGTACCAGTCAATCATAGAATATCAGGGCTGGAAGGGACCTCAGGAGGTCATCTAGTCCAACCCCCTGCTCAAAGCAGGACCACTCCACACACAGATTTTTGCCCCAGATCCCTAAATGGCCCCCTCAAGGATTAAGCATACAACCCTGGGTTTAGCAGGCCAATGCTCAAACTACTGAGCTATCCCCTGGAGACAGGATATGGGTGTAGATGGAACCCTGGTCTGATTCAGCATGGCTGTTATCTCTTATGATGCAATTTACTGGTCTTAGAATATAGCTATTTCATTTTAAATGTGTTTGTTTCAAAAATTAATTTTGGTGTTAGATAAAATATCTCTTTCTACCGTGAAATAGTTTGTAGTAGAAAGATAAGAACAGATGGGAATAAACTATGACAACTTCGTTTTGTATTTCTGGCACTGGACTGGTACTCAGGAGACCTGGGTTCAGGTCATGCTCTGCCACAGACTTCCTAAGTAGCCTGGGCAAGTCATTTAATCTTTCTGAGCCTCAATTTCTTATCTGTAACATAACAATACTTCTTTTCTTCCATTTTTTGTTGTATTTAGATTGTAAACTCTTAAGGGAAAGACTGGGTCTTCCTATATACAAGGTGTTGTGACAATAAGCACATTAGATTCTGAGGTGGTCAGATACTTCAGTAATCTGGACAATATAAGTAACTAATGTTAGTTGGGTCTTGTAGGTGCTACTGTAACTAAAATAATATATTTTATTAATGTTACCTGATGTCTCCATTGAATCCAGCTGTCTCCTGGCAATAATTCATATCCTAGTTTGCATGTTCCGTTCTCATTTTCCACTGCCAATAACTGAGTCCTGCAAGTCTTGCTCATACAAGTAATTCTCATGCGCACACATGGTTTCATTGACGTCAAGGGGATGGCTCTGATAAGTAGAGCTCATAAACATGAGTAGAGCCTTGCATGATGATGCCCTGAATCTGGAGTGTCAAACTTCCGACTTGGTGTTAGCTGCGAAGTGCTACAGAAAGGACATCGCTGAATCTAGGCACACGGGAGCTATTTAAATCTGCCTGTTTTGTGCCTTTGAGGCATCTGGCATTCTCTGCTCCCTCAGGCAGCTGTGCGGTACACTTCAAAGACAGCTGGGCTGCTTTAAAATGTAGCTTTTACTTAAAGCACTATTTTGGGACCAGTCAGTCAGTTCGCATTTCAACTTTTTAATTAAAAGTCAAACTCTAAAGCAGCCTAGCCACAGCTCTCAGCTGGAGCTTGGCTAGAAGAGAAATATAATTCTTCCCGCTGAAGCTGAGTTACTTCAGAGGAACAAGGAGAGAAACTTCAAAAGCTGCTGTGTCCCTTCTCCGATCCAGCTGACAAGTTTCCCAAGCAGTTGGCCTCTGACAAACCTTTTTCTATAGATCTGAAAAGGAGCCAATTTACCTTTAAAACAACTCAACTCCCATTAACGTCCGTGTGAGCTATGAGGCAGATAGACTGGGCGCAATACAGCAGCTGCTCTCTATGGGAAAATGAGTTCATTTCCAGTCTCAGAGCTGGCTAATAATTATTTTAAATAATAAAGAAAATGATCATCTCCTTTTCAATGTAATAGGCAATAGAAGAAACTGTTACCCTTACAAAAGATGTAAATGCTCTTGTGAAGCTTGTAGTGAATGTTTGTTTCTGTATTAGCAGCAGAGAATCCTGTGGCACCTTATAGACTAACAGAGGTTTTGGAGCGTGAGCTTTCGTGGGTGAATACCCACTTCGTCAGACGCAGGTAGTGGAAATTGTTAACATTCCCGACATCCAGACTGTTCTTTTTCTTGCATGCAACTAATGCCTTGTCTACACTACTGCTTAAGTTGATGAAAGTTACGTCGCTCAGGATGTAAACCCCTCCCACACGAGCAATGTAACTTACATCGACTTAACGCGGTGTCTACACCATGCTAAGTTGGCGGGATACGTTTTCCCATTGACGTAACTTCTGCTTCTTGTTCAAGTGGATTAATTATGTCCATGGGAGAGCGCTCACCGATCGACTTATTGCATCCTCATCAGATCCACTAAATCGATGCTGCTGCACCTATTGCAGCGGCATCGATATAGCGTGCTATGAAGACAAGCCCTTAGATAGAAGCTTTCAGTAATTTCATATAGAACAAAACATATACAAGAGGACAATGATTTTTGCTTTTACTTATTTGAAATGACCAGAGGTCATGCTTGAGAATTCCTAGGCTAGGTTGGATGTGAAAAAGATCAATTTTGTTAGCTGATAGAACTCTTCAAACACAGAGAATGGCTGATGTTCCATTACCTGAAAAATTTAGAATAAAGGGTTTTTTTTTCTTCTTTCAAAATAGATTCTGTTTGATGCTTGTAAACTACGTTTCAAGGGCCTGGGTCCCTTAAGGTGCAGTTATGTGCACCCATGAATCTATTACAGCAATTTATTTTCTGTGCCCTATTTCAACTACAGCCCCGATCCTGCACCTGGGTCTATGTGGGTGGACCCATGCAGAGCCGTATTCATTTCAGTATGGACCAGCTTGCAGGATAGGGACCCAGATTTATTTCCTGGATAGATTTTTGCCTCCTGTAATTACATCAGAACAGAATAGGTGCTATACTTGTTTTTCTTCCAATCAAATTATTTTAGAGCAGCACATTTGCACAGAATATGTTGTTTAATGTAAATTCTGCTCCAAACCAGGTTTTTGTATAACATGATTGCTCAGGTACACAATCTGCCTGACTTATTATATTTCTTATTAATAGGCACGGCAAGGAACAGAAGAAGGGCCAGCAGTGGTGAAGGAAGCTGGCCTGATTGATAAACTAACAGCCCAAGGTATTTTTCAAATGGAAAAACAAATTTAAATACAATTAACATTATCCATTATAAACACACCAACAAGTACGCAAGCAATGCTCTGACATCTTGAATGAAAAAAAATGACTGAAACGTTTAAATAAAACCAAAACACTATGTTTGAAAATTTGCAGAAAATTGCAAAGTGCCTAAAAATCACAGGAGCTGTGCAAGTTTTGTGCTCACAATTATTTGTCACCCGACAGGATTCCTTAAGTGTTTTGAGACACTTACCTTCTCCATGCAAATTGACCCAGAAGCCCCTATTCTACCCTGCTGCTCCCCTTGGCCAGGAAAAGCATGTACTTATCTTAGATTTCTGGTGATGTCATCTTAGCAGATACTCACTTCGCAAGCCGAAAAGTAGATTCCTGCCCTGCCACCCAGTCGCTTACTGTGTAACTTTATATTTTGTGAAGTCTGGCCAAAGGAGAGATAACTATATATCAAGCCTGGCCTTTCAAATGTGTGTGAATGAAAAAAGCAGGCTTAGGCTGAAAATATGTTTCCGACCCCAACCCCTCCAAGCTCAAAACCACTGGAGAAATGTTCTTCAAACACTTCTGGAGCGGAGGGAAGCTCCCTACGTCACAGTCCCAGTGGTGCTTGGGAGGCTTAGAACTCTGCAGAAGTAGCAGAACCCAACGTTTTTTTAGAGTTGAATGAACTGCTGCCTCCCCATCTGACAGAGCGCTGCCTTGTACTTGTACACTGCTGCCTACTTGGTACTTATATAGCCCCCACTGCCGTAGTATCTGAGTGCTCTACAGTCTTGGATGTATTTATTCTCACAGCACCCGGGAGGTGGAGAAGTGCTACTAGCCCCATTTTTCAGCAGGGGAACTCAGGCGCAGACCAACAAAGTCACTGGCCTGAGGTTACACGGGCAGCCTGCAGCAGAGCAAAGAACTGAACCAGTGACTCTCAAATCTAGGACAACACTGAAACCAGTGCACCATTAATTATTATTATTGTTGATATTCCTGCACCTTGGAGGTCCAGGACACCACTGAGCTGGGTGCTGTACAACCACAGAACAAAACACAATCCCTGCCCCCAAGAGCTCCCTTCCCTGTAAGCTAGCAGCGAGCTCCTTCCTCACCTGCCCTTGTTAACCATCTCCTAGCTACTCAGGAGGGTGAAAGTTTGCTCTCCTACACATAGGCATCTGGAAGCCATGCTAGGAATAGCAGTGTAAGCTCCAGCCTCCGGATTTTCAGAATGGTAACCTAGGCAAATGGGTGAGTTGGGTTAGCAGCTGCTCAATAAGGAGCTAAAGAAGAAATGCAGAGTTATAGATTAAGATGCAAACAAAAAACACATTTAAGCATAAAATAGGTTTACAAATTACCTGCTACACACTAATGTTCAATTGTTTTGAACAGGAAATTTTAAATGAAAACTGTACTTCCTTGTGACCTTTACCTTTTTCGTTCCATTGTGCTAATCACAGGGTGTGATGTTAAAGATTATGGAGCCTTGCAGTTTGATGACATTCCTGATGACAGACCATGTCATAATGCAAAAAATCCCAGAACTGTTGGGCGTGCAAACGAGAAGCTAGCCAGCATTGTGGAAAAAGTGAAGAAGGATGGAAGAACCTGTTTGGTAGTTGGCGGGGATCACAGGTCCTTTTTTATACTTGTCTGTATAAAAGCATGAGTGGCTTTCAGAACTGCACAAACTACCCAAATGAAGAGCCAGTTCATTTTTAGTTAAGTCCTTTCAGTTCAGTTTCAAGTCTAGCAGCTGTCTGTCAAATCTGATCAAAAGCCTTTCCCAATTCCAACACCCCTTTAAAAAGATTGATAGAAAAAATAATCAGCCATTCAAACAAGCCAAGGCAGTTTTCTACAGAGCAGTGTTTGCATTTAAAAAAATGTATGAGGAACCCTCATTCCAGCAGAGGTTAACCTGGGAATTTTTTGGAAATTTGGGTCCCTAACTTTATGCAGTGCAAATAGTTCCAGTAAGGGAGGGGTGGGTAGTTAATGTGGCTGTTCACCAAAGTGCTGATCCAGCAAAGCACTCAAGAATGAACGTAGCTTTAAAGAACGTAAATAGTGTTGGGATTCCCTCAGAGATCTCTCTTCATTCAGCTTCCCAAGAACTCCAAATTTTGTCACTCAGGTATCATAATTTGGCATACAGCAATGCTGCACTGAGTTGATCAAGGAACATCACAGCTCCAAAGTTATACAGAAACTATTTCTTTTTGTACACCTTCACGCATCTCATTACATTTACTAGACACTCCATCCACACTTTAGGATCAGATTGGTTAATCTGTAGGAACCGATCCCAGTAACACATGCTCTATGTGCTGTCCATTTTAGACCTCCTCTTTACCTCATTCTCTACACTCCTAATTTACTTTGTCCCTTGTTATCTAGTTCATAGTAAGTAGTTCCCTGGGTATTCTCCCTCTTCCAAAGAATGAGGCCACCTCACAGGTGTTAATTACTTCAGGCCAGGTCTCAACAAGGAAGAGTCTCATTCAGTTCACTGGGATTATTCAAACTGTGCATCTTTAAGCACTTGTGTACTCCCAGCAAAGTGAAGAGGACAACTCACGTTTACACATGCTTGAGTGCTTTGCTGGATCAGGGCCCAAATTACCATTCTGGACCAGGGCATCTGTGCAGTATGAGAACTCGCTAGCTATTCTCCTGCCAATGTTCCAGTGTTTTGCTCTGTGCTTCTGGGAGAGTGTTGATCCAAAGCTCAACTCCATAGTTCACAGAAAGCCACACCCTTTCCTTTTCCAGCCTTCCTCTTCCTGGATTCTCCCCACACAGAAGAAATATAGCATTTCCAGTGCATGAGGAGCCTTCCTTGGCTGCATAGCGTACTGCAGATTTTCATCCTCAGAGAATGTTTTGCAACAACAAATGCTTTTAGAAATAAGTTTAGCATGGTGCTGTGAGAAGAAAAAGACGTTGTGTGATGTGCCATGTAATGCCTATATTTACACATAACTCTGTCTATTCAGCTTGGGAATTGGAAGCATATCTGGCCACGCAAAGACTGAACCTGATCTTGGTGTAATTTGGTTTGATGCCCACACTGATATTAACACTCCATTGACATCATTATCTGGGAACATACATGGGCAGCCTGTGGCTTTCCTGCTAAAGGAACTGAAGGACAAGGTAATACAATTGCCATCATCTCTTTACATTGCAAGTATCTTGGAAACTCGTCCTAAACAGATGTGGGTTCTTGCTCATCCTCTGCTCCCCCAATTACTACTATAACATTTAGAATTATTAATGGAACCCACACACCTATTTCCTCATATTGGGACCCCTTCTCCCCGGTGGATCACCGATGGCTCCTGTGGGCAAGAAGTCTGGCAGTCTCTGCCCTGAACCCTTGGGGTCAGCAAGGGGCTTCAAAGCTCTGCCTCTGGTCGGGAGTCATGATAAAGGAGGACGCCCAAGGACCCAGTGTCCTATGGCTCTGATTTGGTGGCAAGGTTTGATTTTCAGCCTGCTCTCAAGCCATCCAACCTTTGTACACTCACGTTTTGGGCTTTTTAAGAAGTCAAGCCTTATTCTCCCCATCCCACCCCACTTTGGGAATGAGGCTGTTTGTTGTGGGAGTAACATAGTAAAAATAAAACCTCTTTTGATCCTCTGAGATGCCTGATATTCCAGGATTCTCGTGGATAACCCCATGCCTCTCTGCTGAAGACATTGTGTATATTGGACTAAGAGATGTGGACGATGCTGAACAGTGAGTCTAGTTCTTCTCTCAGTAGTGCTCAAATCCCACATTTCCCTTGCCTAAATGGATGTGTGGTGTTGCTGCAGACTGCAAAGTAGGTGCCTCCTTGACCAGCGTGAGGCTTCATGTGATGTGATTTGGAAACAACTGGCTAGGCAGTAGTACTGCAGAAAATAATCAGGGTATGGTGCAGGGGCGGGGGAACGGGATATAGTGGATCACAAATTGAATAGGAGCCAATAATGTGATGCAGTTGTGGAAAGTCTAATATTCTGGGGTATATTAATGGAGTGTTGTATGTAAGACATAGGAAGTAATTGTCTCGCTCTTCCTGGCCCTGCTGAACCCTAAGCTGGAGTACTGTGTCCAATTCTGGGCACCACACGTTAGGAAAGATGTGGCTGAATCAGAGTGTGTCCAGAGGAGAGCAACAAAAATGAGAAAAGTCTTAAGAAAACCTGGCCTCCAAGGAAATGTTAAAAATGAAATGTATGTGTTTAGTCTTGAGAAAAGAAGACTGAAGGAGGATCTGATAACAGTCTTCAAATATGTTAATGGCTGTTATAAAGGAGATGGTGATCTACTGCTCTCCCTGTCCACTGATGATAGAACAAGAAGCAATGGGCTTAATCTGCAACAAGGGAGATTTAGGTTAGATATTTGGAAAACTTTAACTACTAAGGATCGTTAAGGACTACAATAGGCTCCAAGGTGAGTTTTTCATGGAACCGATTAGACAAACACCTACCAGATTGTCTAGGTTTACTTGGTCCTGCCTCAGCTCTAGATTTCTATGATTCTATGATAAGAGAAAGTAAAGCAGAAAATAGGCCCACCTTCCCCAAAGACAGACAGCCAATGGACAAAATCTGCAATATATAAATCAAGAACTGCAGGGAGCAGACACTATCTTTAAATATCATCTCACCTCAAAAGATCAAGCCACGTTCACCAGGAGTGATTTCCCTCCCCTCCTCTCAGATCTGATTCCTCCACTCACGTTCATGAGTGAAATGTTGGGGGGAAATCCAGTGACTACGAACATTTCCTCCCAAATTGCTCAATCCCTTTTTGCTGACTGAATAAAGCCTGCACCCACAGCCATCAACACCTCTTCTCTACCTTTGGCTCTCTCCTCAAACCAGCTGCCTGCTCCTCTCCTGTGCTGAGGAGTCTCTCCAATTTCTTCAAAGAGAAAAGATGCAATCCAGCAAGAACTCCCACCTTCCTGCCCATCCCCTGCTCTGTACATTTCATCTTTGTTACCTCAGTCTGTCTCTCACAGGTCTGTCTCCTTCTTATCCTCTACTGCCCAATCCATCCTCTCTACATTATTTCCTTAGCTTTCCCTGCTTTTCTTTGCCTCCTCTCTTATCCTCACCCACCCAGCTGGTTCTTTCATCTTCAGTCATCTGCTTCTCCAATCAAAAACTATCTTTGATCAACTCCTGCCTGTCCAGCTATTGCTCCTATCTCTTCCTCTGTTTGCCTAAACCAGCACATGTATAAATACATACATTTTAAATCCAAATTTAAGAACTGAAATATTGATTTGTAGGCATCTAAATGGTGACTTAATGCATCCAAATTCCAAACTAAATACATATTTCAAATATAACCAATAAAGATTAGGTGCCTATATATGTGCTCAGGTACCCAAGTTCAAAAATTAAGCACTTCAATATAAGCAGAATACTTTACCCCCCACTCTTGCCTTTATAATTCATTTATCTGGTTGATAATTTGTAAATAGCACTAAAATGTAAAATGTACTTAATATTTGTACTTAGTTCTCTGATGGAAAATAACATTTCAGAGGTCAGTGCATTTACAAAATGCTGAAAAAACAATGTACTTTCAGTTGCATTCATAAGCAGTTAATGTGTCTGCCATGTCTCTTTCAGCTGTATTCTGAAATCTCTGGGTATTAAATACTATTCGATGACTGAAATAGATCAACTTGGGATTGGGAAGGTGATGGAAGAAACACTTCATTATTTGCTGGCCAAGTAAGTAAAGAAACTATTTCATTTTTTTAATACAGGATAAAAATTACACTGCAACCCACGCTCAGAAATGATCAGGTAAATCACCCCAGAATTTTGAGATCCCGGTCAGTCACTGGAGCGCTCCAGGGATGCTGAATAGATACCTGCCAGGACCGTACAGCAAAATTGTTCTAGGACAGTGGGAGAAGAGGTCCTCTATATGTAATAGGACTATGTGATTGTGTTAAAGTTCAACAGATCTAAGAGAACACGGCACATTTTGCCAAATACTCATGCATATAAATCAAGCCCAATTTATGTACTGACAATCTGAACACATAGATCAGAGAATCAAAATTTCTGCCTTGACAGTTACAGGTGACTCACTAAGTATCGTTGATCATATGGTTAAAGATCACTTCGAAACTCTCCTGTCTGCATGGGCAGCAGGTTTGTAGAAATTTTGGTGGTTCCCAGAACCCACCCCCACCCAAACTCTGCCCCTCACCTGCCCAAGGCTCTGGGAGGGAGTTTGGGTGGGAGAGGAGGTCTGGGGTGCAGGAGGGGTGCAGGGTGCACGCACTGAGAGGGAGTTTGGAGATGGGAGTGGGTGCGGAGGGAGGGGTGCAGGCTCTGGGAGGGAGTTTGGGGGAGGGAGAGGGTTTGGGGTGGGGCTGGGGATGAGAGGTTTGGGGTGTCGGAGGGGGCTCAGGGCTATGGTAGAAGTCTGGGGTGTGGGGTGAGTCTGGGGCTCATGATGCAGGAGGGGGCTCACGGTTGGGGCAGACTGCTAGGGTGCAGGGGGATGAGGGCTCTAGCTAGGGCTGGGGATGAGGGGTTTGGGGTGTGGTAGGGGCTCATGGCAAGAGTAGGAGCATGGGGGTGAGGGCTCTGGCTTGGGCTGGGAGGTTTGGGGTGTTGGATGGGCTCAGGGCTAGGGTAGAGGGTTGAGGGTGCTGAGGGGGGTGAAAGCTCTGGCTGGGGCTGTGGGCTCTGGGATAGGGTAGGGCTTGGGATGAGTCTGGGGTGTGGGCAGGCTGCTCCGGGACAGAGGCCAGAGAGGAGGACTCCCCCTAGCTCTTTCCCTGCTGGCAGCAGCGAGCTCTGGGGGTGCATGGCAAATACATTATTCCCGCTCTTAGCATGAGCGAGAATTACTGTCTCTTGCGTCTGGCTTCGATGAAGCTCCTATTTTTTTGCTTGAGGTACCAAGTCATTCGTAGGCACTGTCATACGAATATTTACCCTCTATCTCGATTATGGCTTCTTCGGGACCAAAAATCTGACCGCATTATAGTGCATGCGTATATCCACTTGCTTTGATCCACCAGAGTGCAAGCTCTACCCTCCTCCCCCCAGAGCGCTGCTGTTCATGTTATCTCCGAATTCGTGTTCTGTTGTGTTGTGTGTTTGGTGAGTGTCTTTGGACTGCAAAACTTTCTGGAACATATTGTTTATGTTCAGATGGATTTTTGTGGCTTGGTTATGTACTGGAACTATGACCCTTCGTGCTTGACCAAAACAGTGAGATATATGAAAAAGCTGTGTTGCCCGTTGAGTCACTTCCTTTGTGTCTTCCAGCGCCGGATTGTGCCACTATATCTATGTGCTAGCACCTGCCACCAATTGATAGTTATATTGGACAAAAACTCTTCATTATACATATTTCGTTTTCAGGTCCACCGAATTCACTCACTACACAGGTTCCAAGGGGATATGTTTTCCTTGTTGGGTTTCTGCTTTGTTCTTTTCACATCACTAAGGCTGTAGAGAGACGTCACGTTTGCCTTCTAGGCCATGTGGATTGCAGCTACTTTAGAGTTTGAATTTCTACTGAGCTCATCTTCTGGGACACCCAACAGGGTTGTATCAGCGAGTTAGTTATATCTCTCTGAGCCTCCGGCTCGTTGTGGGGCTACGCCTATTTGACCCGGTCTACGCTTTTCCCCAGGTTCATCACTCCTGAGGCAGAGCCAAGTGCAGCTGCTCTGGTACTTCCCTCCCCTGCCGACCATCAGTCCACCCAGTATGTCACTGCCACGGTGTAAGAGAGTTAGGAACACTAACCGTCCGGCTTATGCCTGTTGGGGCTCCCATAGACCAAGTGCAGGTGAGTTTCTAACTTATCTTTGTGTCTTGTTTTCACATTTTATCGAACGCATTCCAATGAATTGACAAAGCCTGTGCAAACTAATGCACTCACAGGTAGCTGTGGTGGAGTGCACCGCTACACAGAACAGAGTGCTCCAGTGGGAAAGATGGGAATGTGCCTATGACATGCAATCTTTCATGAAAAGGTTATATGGAGCGCAAGGGACTAGTTAAGTCGTACCCAACAAGCCTTGCACGGAGTCGGCTTATGACCAGTTATGTCTCTGAAGAAAGGGATGGCGATTTAGGAATTTGAACTTTGGGTCCAGACATCTAGGTATTCACCTGCTATTTAACTTCATACTCTGTCCTCCAGTTTTAATTTTCATGCGCTATTTTCGCCATACTTCATTTCTTTTTCCTCCTCTAACGAGGGTGCATTCCTGTGCTTTGTCAATCCCTAATCTGTTTGTAATCTGTGGACAAGGTAGGTGTGTTACAGATGTGTCACACTGTCTGAGATCATTTGATTCACTATTTAGAATCCGGGCAAGGTTCCTGAGTCTTTAGTTGAAGGCGGCTTAGAAAGATGCTTATGCTAAATCTACATGATCTGTTGATCTTGTATTTAGCTGTGATATCATATTTTCCCAGACCTGAGAAGACTTGTGTTGGTGAAGCTTGCTCTTCACCACTGAAGTTGTCCACAATCATTTACCTCACCATTTGTTCCTCTAATCCTGGACTGATGTGGATACAACACTTGTGCCTTCCCTGTTGTAGTCTTGCCTTTATTTTGGACTGGAATTCAAAGTGTGATAGTGTACATTGCCAGCATAAGGCTGTTCAAATTGAATGACTCTTTCTCTGGCAGTCAATGGGTATCTAAAAAGGTGACAGCGCAGCAACTCGTTTTCTCTTCCGGACTTTGGTGGTGGTACACAACACGGGATCACTAGGGTGGCCTGTGGCACTGACGGGAGACGTAGGAGGTTCAGTGTTCAGATGGGCTAATGTCTCGTACATGCTGTTCTTAGCACTGTCTTCAGTGCCGACGAATAGATAGAGTGAGCGAGGAGAGAAGGACGTGGGCCTAAAGCAACTACAAACCCAATGGGCTCTGCGTGTGGAGGACAAGGACGGCGATGAGGATGTTTGTGAAGGCTTTTGTTACTTTTGCAACAGATCTTAGTCTCTTCATGCTGCTGAGTGAAGTGTCGAAAGGGTATGTTTAGTCTTGGTGAGACTTGGGGGTGTAGTTCCAGATTGTCTTGAGCTACAGCTTTGAGATGATGAGGTCCCACTTTACAAACAGGTCCAGCCGGAGTCTGCCAAATGGAAGAAACGCCTGACGATCCTGTTTCTCAGGACTCAGTGGGTAATGATTACATACCGTACTGTATTAGGTTACTAAGTATTCAGCAACTAGCGGCTGGCAGGTCTGAGTCATGACCGTCTATAGATTCAAATAACGCATGGCCAAGTAGGATTCGTTTTTATTTTCCTTTTCTTTCTCCTATGCGAGCCAACAGCTATTAATTTTATGACAGTGTGTCTTGAGGCCTGTCTCACTACCAGAGATCAACGCCTGTGGCGATGCGATGCATTGTGGTATTTAGCAGGTCTTTAGTGAGACCGCTAATGGACCTTCGAATCGCATAGTGTGGATCTAATACATAACTCAATAGTTGCTGGCTCATTTATGTACTCAATTGCAGTGTTGATCACTTTATCCTTTAGACAGCCATAGCATGCTCACTTAGTTTTACTGTGGACTAGACTAAATCAGGCTTTCTTGTCATCCACAGCTAACTTGAGCTCACGCCTTCTCCACTCACTACTCATGCAATAGTGATATCACATTCTACTATATTTATTTGATTCTCTTATTATTAAGCAGTGCAAATCCATAGTCCTCAACAGTTAGAAAAGTTCCCTCACTATAACACTTGCAACGCTGTAGGTAGCATTGCACATGTTAAATATAAACTATGAGATCAGAATTTTCAGTGTGTGTACCTGTTCTATAAAGTTGTTCTGCTACATTAGATCCCTTCTCAAAGTTCACTTCAGGAACTGGGGTGCTGTAGCTGTGTCAGAGAGGGATCAACAAGCCACATCAAAACTTAGTGTGATTGGTCTGTTTTACTTGTATTGTGGAAAACGAAAATAAAATTAAACACATTGTTCAGAAAACGTAAGTGGTCCTGTGAAAATATTCTCACAACAATGGAAACACCTATGCCCCTGGAGGCTTCTTGAATTCTACTTGAAATTATTGTAGCTGCACATAAGAGTTAAAGAATGACATATTGCCTTGGATGAGCACGGTGAGCAAGAGACGATTCTAATTGTTCCATGTTGTCACGCAGCTCCATGGTTCCGTGACTTCTGTGACTTCTCACCGGTGTGCTGGAGCAGTCTCCAGACTCCCAGTTCCCGCAGCAGGGTTTGGTGTGTGGGCTGCAGAGCTGGGGTGGGTTGCTGGTGCGGGTACGGGAGGGTGCACCTCCCATGATAGGGCACCACCCCTCCTTTCTAGTTTCAATGCGCCTCCCTGCATGGCATCAAAAAACCCGGGACAACGGCTGTCCCCCCATTTGGGGTTCTCAATGGTTTCCCAACGCAATGGGAGCTGAACAACGGGAGGTTGGGGCAGAGTGGACAGAACGCTGAGCTAGGTGTCACTGCTTCCCAAGAGCTAGTATGAGCTGTGTCAGCCCTCCATGGCCCTGGCCATCCCACACACCACGGCCCGTGGATCCTCCCGGCGACGCAACACTCCCCCTACCTCTGGCCGCCCTCCATGTTGTCAAGGAGTATATGTAAATCATGCAGGAGGCTGTACGATTTTGTGTGAGAGTAAGTTCCTAGGGGGTAAATGAACTAACGTGAGTAAATTATGATCTCTGCCTCATTTCCGATGTGAGCTGTTCTAGTCTACATCTCCTGCGCGAGGCTTCCTGAATTGTGCCTTAAGTGTCTGTTTTTATAAATTTAATCGCTATCACCCTTCCTGCTACTACTGCCCTCTTTACTACCCTCAATGGACTATGAGGTCCCAAGGATGGGGAATCCCTGCTTGGCAGCGGAGAGTTCACGGTACAGCGGGGGAAGCCCTGTAGCAGCCTTGATCGGTGGGTGAAGAACTATGGACAGTATGAGGCATTTATGCCTGGGTTGTTACCATAGCCCTGTCAGCCCAGCATGAACAGAACCCCGCAGTGTAACACTGTACAAACAACAGAAGAGGCTGCCATACATGCGATGAGAATAGATGTCGTGTCAGTCGGTGCGACGTGTATGACTTCTCTACTCCATCCGCGCCAAGCAGAGCTTACGACCAGCGCTGCGTTGCGTATTCCTTCCAACTTTCAAATAGATCCCCCCATGTACATAGCTACTTACATATGCAACCCATGTATGTTTTACTGCGTTCCTACAGGCCTGGGCTGTGGCTATATACCTCCATGGTGCCCAGGCACCCCAGATTCACGCGCCCAGCTCCACCAATGTTGGCTGGGGCTCCCCTCCAGCGCTCCACCCTGCCACTCCCTGTGCCTCCCGGAGTCGGCCCCGCCCCAGGGGAGCATGAGCGCCTGCTCTTCCGTCATTCCATGCCTGCTCCTTGCAGCGGCTACTGCTCCGGCGTCTGATGCCGCCTCGCTGCACTCATAGGGCAACTGAACTCTGGCATGCCTTCACCCTCACCCCTGTCTTTCCCAATGGGCCTCCAGCAGCACAGGGCCCTTCCTCAGCAAAAGTCCGCTCTGCCCATGCCTGGAGCAAGGGGCGCCCATCCCCCATCCCCAGGCGAGGCTACGATCCGGAGCAATGCAGAGGCGGAGCGCAGGAGATTCCTGACCTGAGAGGGCCCTAAGAGCCCGTGCGTGACAATGGTGGGGTGAGTGTGGTTCCGCCCCTGGGGGCGTGGATATGGGGTTCCT